>NC_044924.1:5204692-5367230 GCF_003576645.1 Ipomoea triloba | reverse complement strand
AGAGGGGGGGGGGGGGGGGGGGGGGGGGGGGGGTAGTGAACCCACCTACCCATGTGATGACCCATTAACATACAAAGACTGCATTCAAGGAAGTTCCAAACAGTGTAGATCAGATAGCCATGGAATAATATTAATGGCTTTATTTTCCTTTATATGTCTACCACCAATTTTCAACATATGGGGACCCTAATTAATCATACTGTGTTAGATTAGGGTTTTGCTTTGATACATGTTTTTGCTCTTTTAACTTGTGGGCCCCATCTCAATTAGCCCTGATTTAAGCCAGCAATATCCATAGGAAACAGGTATCCATGCCAAACTCCCCAATTCAGGTAAATTTTGTCTATTGGGAATATAACATAAAGTCCTGTAGTCCAACTTAATTTTAACTGTCAATACTTTAATAAATAATATTCCCATTTTTATCTAAAACTTATAAGGGGCATTGATCAGCACTGGTATCTCTGATATTGATCGGATGCAATCAGACATGATAGTGCTTGGACCGACCTAAATAATATACATGATTGTATCTGATAAAAAAAAGGTACTGGGGCCGAGTGGGGCTTAGAAGTGACCCAAAAATTATATTTGTGTAAATTAATGGGGCCAATTATATTGTGGTCTTGGTAATTGGAAAATCTTTTGCAGTTGTTGATTTATTTATTTTTTTAATAATTTGAAACAGCCACAGGTTCTGGACAAACAGAATATAGCAATGATATGATTACTTCCCCATATATATTCCTTTTGTGATCTTATATGTAGTAGCTTAGCATAAGCTCTGAGAAAGAATCGAATCACCTTTTTCAGCTTACGATTCTAATTCTATTTTCCATTCTTTCCCCTTTTACATACACATGTAATAGGTATTATTCATACCAAAAAAAAATATAAAGAAAAAAAATGTTCTTTAATTTTTGGGAAAGTCTCCAACCATTACCGGAAAATACACTTAAAAAAAATGTTCTATTGAATAAGACAGTAGTGACATGTTGTGTTACCTCGAAGAAACGTTGCACCAAAGGCCATGATAATCTTTGTCTTGGTTATGCATATTTTGTGTTCCTTTCTGAACAGATAACTCAGATTTTCTTGAGGTTTGGACATCCTCGGAAGTGTCGCCGGAAGACCCGTTGTCAAATATCTCCGATTGGCCTATATGTGCAACGTCATAACACCCCAAATTTTTTTAAAAATTAAAAAATTAAAAAAAGAGTAAGTAAATGCCAAATATTAAGACACCATTAACGTCATAGAGCCCAACCTGAAGAAGCTGCGACTGCTGACTTATCAGTAGTCTTCACAGTCCGATACATCTGCGCACATATAGAGAAAAATACATAAAAATTTATAAAAAAAAAAAGAAGAAGTATTCATTTAGCAGCTCAAAATAGTACATAATACATTTATATATAATCAATGGCATAAAAATCTCACACCTTATCTTATAATAATAAAATATTGCATATGTATATGTATGGTCACATTTAAAGCCCTAGCTACTTACGACCATCTTATCTTAAAGGCTAGTGTATAGGGTTCCTAGTACTAGATGTGGACCTCGGAGCCTGATATGTGTAATGCCAGGACAAGCAGTGAAACGATGAAAAACTTTTTGCATGTGCCCTATGTATCTATATGTATACATAATAATTTACACACATACACACATACCTACGTACATACATGCATGTCTCTATATATAATGTATGTATGTGTGCATGTGGACTTACATTAATGTATAGCATATTTGGCCCCGGCCAGACAGTTTAACTGACTAGTGAAATCCGAAATCACTATTCAAAGGGTTTTAAGAACCAGAAATCCGAAATTACTATTCAAAGGATTTTAAGAATCAGAAATCCGAAATTTAACCATAGGTTTTTGTAAAATCATATTGTTTTGTAGTTGGATAATGATTCTCATCCACACAAACTAATTACAAACATGTTTTCCAGAAACAATAATTATAGTAGGAAGATTGAAGGTGGTGGAGACAGTGTATGCCTAAACTTGTCCTGGCTTAGATGCTACTATGATTATTCTTCTCAACTGTCTTTGTCTTACTTGTTTCGATCTGATTGCACCCTTATTATTGATAAATCATCACTCTCTCTCTCTCTCTCTATACACATATATGTATAGAGAGAGAGAGAGCCAAGCTGTAGAGCAATTTGCTCACTGCTACTAGTGTACTACTGCTACTATCCCTACATGGACGGATGGTTCATTCTTCAAAGCAATAAAAAAGCTGGTTTAATTAATTAATACTCCTGCAAAACCATCAGATCTATAACAAAAGGATGGCTTAGGTTTCACACTTCTCTCACTTTCTGTTTGAATGAAAATTAACTAAAAATGTTAACTTCTGTCACAAAATTACTTCTCTGCAACATGTAATAAAATCTTCTTTTTTACTTTTTTAAAAAGTTAATTCATATACCACTAGGTTAACCTAGGGAAAAAAAATACTCAGTACACATTCTAACATAGTGACTACGAGTTTTCCTGGTCATTCAAAAAAAGAAATAATAAAAATGGTTAACTATGGAGTACATATAAAGGTAATTTAAAACAAAAAAAAATTGTAATACCTTAATTTTGCTGTAATATAAATGTACCTAATACTTTCTTCTCCTACTTGTAGGGTGTACTGGCTAGCAGACACAGAGTCCGAGAGCTGTAACTCCTTTAACTTATTTGAAAAGTTATTTATGTTAATGATTTTTCTAAAATTCAACCAACAAATAATTTCGAAAATAATCCGGTACGGTTTTGTACAGTAATATTTTATTTTCTTTAATGGAATAACCTAAGAACTGTTTTAAAGAAAATAAAATACCCTAAAAACTGATTGGGAGTGGTAAATGGAAAGAAGGGAAAACGCCATTTTCGGCTTTTCACCTGTAAATGAGATTTCACATGCGCCAAGGTGAGATCTTTGACATCCATGAGCTCAAGAACCGACTTGGGTGTTGCTCCTAGGTAAAAAACAAAGATACCCATTTCATTATTTTGTCCGAAATTGTTTTTTTAAAACCGGAAAATCTTGAAACTCAAAGAGGAGGAGGAGAAGATTATATATAAAATATATACTTTCGTGACCGCCGAGGAGGTCGACGGCGTTAACGAAACGGGCGTGGAGAGTGGTGGTCCACCGCATCCGCGGCGCTCTCATGCTGCGCCTCGCCGGAAACCTCGCCGGAAGAAACCTGGACCGCATTAGAGGTTGATGATGACGGTGGGACTGGGAAGAAGAAGAAGAAGGAGAAGACGGTGGGTTTTGAGAGTACACCGGGATCCCTCTAATGGGCCTCAAGAACCCAAGCTCCGAGCCCAGCCCAACTTGCGGGTGGTTATACTGGAACTGGACGAAATTGTTGCCGCCGTTACTATTTCCGTTATGTTCCGGCCATTGATTCGACAGCGAAAGCTCAAAAGAAGAAGAAACGGCGTTTATAGCAGACTCGGAGTTTCTGGGCCCCAGCGCTCTCTTCCAGAAGCTCAAGTCCATGACGTCACCGTGATGATGTTCTTGAGCTTTAGAAGCCGTCCATGGCGAAGAAGAGGGTTTATTAGCGTTTGGTGGACTTATACGCAGAGACAAGTCTGGTTGTGCTGGAAATAACTCCATCTATCTATCCTTCAATTCTTCACAATCTCTCTCTCTCTCTAGGTTTTGTTCTTCTTCTTCTTGATATTATTAAACTGCAAAAGAAGGTGATAGAAATTGGGGTTTTTCTTACACAGAGAGCTCGGGAGAGATGATCAAATGGAGATTTAATTTGTGATTGAGAGAAAGAGAGAGGGGACAAGGTATATGAAGTGAATGGTTGTTTCTTTTGTGTGAAGTATATTTGAGAAAATGACAGTTGATGGGTAAGGGGGGGTTAGAGGATTGTGGGAGACATTCTATGGCCACACTCGACTATATATAATAAGGAGCTGAGCATCATATCGAATAAATTCAATCCTTAATCTATACATACACACATACACATACACACACAAATATATATTTTTAGTTGCGTGTGAAACTCGAGTAATTGTTGAAATTATGTATTCGATTTGTCTCATTTCATATTAATAATTCATAGAATAAAGTTTGAACAAAATTATTGTAATACTTGCGTCAATAGTACCAGGTACGTAACACTAAATATAACATTCAAAGTTTGACTAAAACTATTATGATACTTTATTTTTTTTTAATAGTACACATTACGTGAAACCATATATAACATTTGACCAAAACTATTAAAATACTTGCATCAATAGTACCCAGTACGTGATCCCAAGTCCGCCTAATATGTATACATTACTAATATTAGTTTATATATATATATATATATATATATATATATATATATATATATATATATATATATATATGAATATAAGTTTATTTATTTGTTTATATTGATAAAAATGTATTAGTAATTCGTATATTGTATAAATGATTTGTTATTAACTTTTAGATTAACGCATTATGTATTTGATTATTTAATTTATTATGACTTACTACTTTATTAATTATTATTGTTTTTAACAAATTACAAGTACACTTAAATTTAAAACTTTTAAAATTTGATGGGCCTTGTCAAAGCTCGTGGGCCTAAAGCAGGGCGAAATGCCTTAGGCCCGTATTATTGGAGGGCTTTTTAGCCCGCACCGCCATATGGTGGGCTTTGGCGGATTTTGTTGTGCCGACCAATTTTGATAGCTCTATTTAGCACAGACTCTTTAAAATTTATGTTAAATGCTAAAAGGTGATACTTTGAAAAATATAAAGTTATTAAATAAAATAGAATAAAGAGAATAATTTAATGAAGTGAAAAATTATGGTTTATCATCGTTATATAACACCAGCACCTATATAGTAATGTATCAAATATTTTCCCATTTATTATTTGTCTATTGTTAAAGATATATATTCGTCCACTTTAATACTAGGATCAAAAGATTATGTTCTAATAAAAAGAACTAAAAGTATATTCATATAAATTTATGACAAAAAATGGAATTAACTCATTAAAAAAAACATATATATGAAGTGCATTTTATTACGCAAACAATATTAATTTTGAAAAATAAAAATGAATAAGATAAAGTAAAGCTGTCATGCAAATTGCAAAATATGATTGAAGGAGTATTAGAATGACTAGACAGTAGTAAGATGAGGGTTTGCTTTTGTGGTCGTGGGCGTACGTGGGGCAACTATATAATAATAAGATGAGAAAGGGGAAGAAAAGTAAATAATTAAGGTTTTCTTTAGATTTGTTTACCAATGAGCTTTTAATTTGTTTACGTGTGATATTTGTTCAATATATTTTCTCTATCAGTTATAATTTAAAGGGTTCGATTCTGTGATATTCTCTTAAAGAGAGTCACAGCGATGCCAATTAAGCAAAAAGTATTTAACATAATTGCATAAAACTTATAATTAAAGTATGAATTGAATTGTAAACTCGATCTTCAATAATCAATTTTTGGGAAAACTTAACAATTAACATGGTCCACAAATAAGGATGTCAATTAGAATATGTAAGCTAGTCTACATGCATTATCAAGTTTATTGGTTTGAGTTAATAATAGAGTTAATTTTATCAAACAATTTTTTTTTTTTTTTTACCTTAATCCTAAAACTCCGATCAAATTATTGGAATTTTTAGTTGTGCTCAATTAAAATTAACATTTCAAAGTTAAATTTTAACAAACTAGGATAGCATAGTAGCACTACTATACCTTTACATTAATAATAATAAATATAAGTTTAAAACATCATTTTTTTTGACAATCTATTTAAAACATCATTTAATTTCACCCAAATCTCTAATTTTAAATTCAAACTCGAAAACATAATGTAAAAATTATGGACATTTGTATATTATATATAACACATTTTTTATATTAAAAAGTTTATTTTTATTTAAAATTTTAACAAATAAAAAATATATTTACATTTATCATATAATAATTATAATAAGTTTTTACTTTTCATTATTTATTTTCATCAACAATAATTTTTTTTTATCAAAGTTTTATTTAAAAACTTAGTAAAAATAAAAGTAACAATAATTTTTTATCAAATTTTATTTCACAAGTGATGTTGAATAATACTGGTTGCTTGTGCAATTCTATATATATATATATATATATATTATGCAACCAAAATGAACACAAACAATTATATAAAACGGTGAAATTATTCAATATGCATAGCTATAAGTTTTAATTATTTTTGTCCTCATTAAGGAGTTTTGTACGATGATAGATAGTCGGCGCCACCAGAATGGAAGAAAATGGAAAACTTATAGACAACGTAAACAACAGCAAATGCACAGAAACAATGATCTTATTGCGATTACTATTTTGAAGTCACGACATAATCATTAATCTATCGTTAATTACACTGTTCACATAATTCCAACCTCATTTTACTCGGTGTAAGAAATAGAATTCGCTTCTATGACAGTGATTAAGAATTTGACAGTGATTAAGAATTGAGAAGAAACTTGCTTTTAGCCTTAAGATGGAGTTAAAACCTTGCCACAGACAATCGGTAGATTGGTTCGATTTTTTTGTTTACAAAAGTGTATAGTTCTTTTGTTGTTGATAGAATTACAGATGATTATATGCGTCCGTATGGATAACTCACTTAGTTTTTATGTGACAGATTGTGACCAGATCAGACAAGAGGCAATTATATGTGTTATATAGATGTCTTTATCAGAAATGGGTCGACGACATTGTTTTTAATGATAGTTCAAAGTTTGATGCGCAAAATGGTAGCCATGGAAAAAGATGGACCAAAATCTGACTTTAGGCAATTACATTAATAATTAGATAATGACGGTGATTTTGGAAAATTAAAACGAGGATTTTGTCAAACAATTGCCAGTGGGAATTAATTGAATGAACCAACATCGTCAATTCTTTGTTCCCTATAGTCATCGAGTTATGACAAAACTTGAAAAACATTATATTATTCTAAAGTGTGATAATCTTACGAACATTGTCAATTGTTTGTTTCTATAGTCATCAAGTTATGATATAAAACATGAAAACATTAGCACGGAGCATGAAAACATGATGATAATAAGAACTAGAGAGGGAAAGAATAACAATTTCATGGGACAAGAATATGCAAATAGCGTAGGAATAAAGTAGAAATTTAATTTAAATTTCAGTGTTGAGTTTGCAAGAATATAATTATTGAGAATTTCAGTTTTAGTGTTTGGTGCCTATGTGAATTAATAGAAGGGAATAAATAGTATAAAGACAAAAATGTCCATTATTATTATTATTATTATCATTATTATTATTATTATTATTATTATTATTATTGAATAACAAGTAAATTTGTGAATGCAATTGTTATTTGGACACTTTGGATATAAACTTGTATCACTATATATAGCATATTTAATAGCTCCCAAAATTTACTTAACCATGCAACGTTAAGTTTCATAAGCTCACATTCAAAAAACTTCATAAGAATAAAAGTACGTAAGTTACTTAAACATAATAAAATGTTAAACTTTTTAAATACTTACATGAAAAAATATCATAGATAGGTAATTTTGTCTCAAGAGTTTTTTTTTTTTTGTCTCAATGATTTTTTTTTTCTTAGCTTCCAAACCAATGGGGAATTGAAATATCAAGGGGAGTGGGGATGCGGGATGGGATTCTATTTGAGTTAAATGATGACGAGGGAATTCCTCCACCAAATAAAAAAATTTCCTTGCCTTCAGAATTCAGATTAGATGAGAGTAAAATTCTAATTCCTCCAACTAGTTAAACAAGTTGTTATAGTCGTTGCAAATAAAGATATATCATCAAATTCATTTGCTATTCACTACATTGTCTTTTTTCACAAGGATCATCCATAAAATTATATTGTAGTACTTATTAGCTGCCAACTATTGTTCTTCTCTGATCTCAAGAAAAATCTCCCCAATTCAGAGAGTTGATGCAATCTTCCTTCATACACATTGTTGAAGTTGATTGGTTTGGACAATTATATTGTTGAATTTAAGTGATCCAGTATAGATCATCTTAAGAGAGCGAGATTCCAAATGGATGCTTGAATGCTTAAGAGTTAGATGGTTACGTTCTTAGTACGCTTAGCTTATGTAATCTTTCTTTTTTGTTCATGACTATCTTTTTTATGATGTTCTAATTCTTCTTGCGGTAAACTTCTTCTACCTCTTAAAGTATTAATTAAAGCATATTTTATGGCAGGTTAATTACTTCTAATTTTTTTTTTAATACATAGGTGATCCCACTGCACCTTCGCCCTATTAATCCTAAGCTTACAGGACTCCGTCCCTAGAGCCACTGCAAAAGTACTGTAAATCGTGCAATTAGCTCATCGGCCAAACTCTAGTGTTACGTTCATGCTCACAACGGATCCAATTCACACCTTCCATCATTATTAGTCTTTTTTGCATTCATGTTTCTAGTGAGTTTCAAACCCCACCGCAATGCAGTCGTGACATCAAGTCAAAAGACGAACCTCTACACTAAGTCCGGGGTAATTACCTCTACTATTTGATCATATCTTTTAATTTGTTGAGTTCACTTTTTTGACGAGTAACCTCTTTTGCTTGAAAAAGCTTTGCAACTTTCTTAAGTCATCTGATAAACTGATATAGAGTACTCATCTGTTGTGTGATCGAGTCTGTGAGATCTTCTACTATTGTCACATTAGAAACTCTTCCAGTTTGCTAACTTCTTTTGAAAGCACACATCTTTCAAAAGTGAACCTCTTCTTATTTGACATCATAGTCTCAACAATTTTTTGGTCAGGTTTTTGAACAAATTATTATACCTTTCAATTCGTTATAATTTTTTTTTTTGTTCGATCAAACAACTCATCTAATTAATCAGAGATATATATTTTTCAACTTAGTTCATTGCCACGACACATTTTCCATTTGGTAATCTCTTTAGAATTTGGACGAAGTTTAATTCTATGTTAGTTGAATCTCTAAGTCTTACTCAAATTTCGATAACATTCAACTTTTTTGAGAGCTACCCCTAGGTGCTTAAGGTGAACTCTTTTGTTCTTATACTTGCTCGATTTCTTTAATTTCATCATATATATAATTATTTTTTTTTTACCTTTACATATTTTCTAAAATAGAAAACTCTAATAATTTTTGAAAATTTGAAATTCTTAATACATCATCTTAGCATAATAAAATATCTATTAACTAATACTTATTCCAAAGAATATGGCATGACCAACTTTGTTTTTCTTTCTTTCTTTTATTTTGGTTTGTTTAATTTTTCTTTTAATGCTTTATAGGGTATACGGTGGCGAAAATGGTATACTCCTTTTGCCTCAATACATTTATCTTTTATTAGTTTTTTATATATTCTATTTATTATTTATTGGTCAATTAGCCCTTTATTCTTCATTTATCTTCTTTACCAAATTCTTACCTTTCAAATTTGAAATTTTATTTAATAATATTAAATTATTTCTTTTCAAAAGTAAATTATAAATAACATAAAGTTAAGTCTCAAAATTCAAATAAGGCCCATACTTTAGAGCAACAATCATTATTAGTCCACACAACTATGTGGAGTGTGGACCATACTATCAAATAAGGTACATTCAGTACAAAATAATGTACGTTTAGTATATTAAAAATGTACACTGTATTCAAGAAAAATACATTATTTGAATACTGAAATCATATTATTTTGTATAATGTACATTCAATATACTAATAATGTACCTTTAATATATTAAAAATGAACTTTTTGTTATGATTCACACAGTACTATGTGGACCACACAGGAGACTAGGAGAGTAAAAATTATACAAGATAAATGAACATTTGCATGTAAAAATTATTTGTGGTTTACAGTTTTTCTGAGATATAATCATATGCATAATAATATTTATATATATAATGGAAGTATATATGATTATATGTACTAATTAAAGTTGTAAAAGGCTTGCAGTATAATGCATATTAATTAGTGAAGTATGCACTTACAGATTCCATGAAGTTATGATACGATGGAGAAGGCGATAGATATTAAGAGTTGACAGGTTGACAAGATGTTGTATGCTAACATTATTATTATGAAATGATAAAGTTTTCCCAAAAATGATTGCTGCATGCATACTCATATCATAGGTGAGAATGGAATCTTGTGGAAGACATGGTGTCCAGTTGGTGCATATTTTGACTGTATCTTAAACTTGGAATTATCCTAAATCTTTTTTATTAATTATTTAATTATATATGTTCCCCAGTACTCTAATTACAATCATATTCAATTCATTATTTTAATCTAATGTTAAAAGGTTTGTAATAATCTGATCTCCGGGTAGTTTTTAATCCTAGATATTTTTTATTTTTTATTTTTTAACAAAAGGCAATAACCTAAATATTTGTTCTCAAAGCCAGCCCAAAGAAAGAATAAAAATATGAATATATTCATTGGTTATTGTGATTTGACTGACTACATCTGCAATAAACGAAAAAAATAATTAATCACATATTTTTAAATACTAATACAAATCTCAGTTGCAGTAAAAATATATTTAGATAAACTTTGAGTAAGATAGGCTAACTCGAAAAAACAAAACTTTGAAAAGGAGATGGACGCACAAATAGTTCACCAACTCTAAGAAGTTTACACCCTTCGTCTTTTTAATTTTTCATCTTATTTTCTTTTATTATTATGTATATAAAAGATGTATCCTTGAAGCATTGGAACTCATTTGTTTGAAACCCTCGAAACCGCATTTTAGTAAGGCTTTTAGGTTTAATTTGGAAAATGCTCTCTTAAATTTTTCCTCTAATAATTTTCCTCGTAATGTGGCTTTTATTTATTTGATGTTTATGAATGAACTAATCCACTGCACCACTAATTAAAAAGAGAATTATTCAAAGTAAACTGAGAACTTACTCACCTATTTAGATATTGACACATCATGAAAGATAAATAGGAGGGAATGAAAAAAATTAGGAGGCCGGGGTATATCTTTATATTTATCTAGGCATTTATCCACACCTTAAAAAGCGTTTCACCATGTGGGAAATGTTTATTGACTTTCTCAATTTTATCAGTTGGTTATGAAAAGAAGCATTTTCAATTTAAGTCAATCAATTATAGAAAGAAGCACAATCACCAAGACTTGAACCCCTAACATACAAATGCACAACTATATCTTAATTCACCTAGTCTACATACTATATTTCTTGTGTAAGGCGAAGCGGTAAAAATCAGTTGAGGAGAAGGGTGTAGGGTATTGTGGACATGGTTAATTGAAGAATGACAACCACTCGTTCCATCGATTAAACATGTTTAATCGTGATATGATAGTCACTCATTTTACTGGGTACGAACACTATAAATAGGGTCCCTTGTCCCCTTCTAACATCATCCCATTTCCATTGGGACATCTAGTTCAATGGTTTCTTCTCTATCCTCTCAACCACAACATCCGGATTCAAATTTCTCAAGTAGTGTGCCTTCTAGGCTAGAGTCAAAGGCCTAGTCTAACTAGGGCTTGGACCCATATTGTGCTGGTTTTATTAATTATTTATTCGTGATTCAGTTGTGAATATTATTTGGGTCCAGTATCCTGATTAATAATATTATTATTTTTACATGTCTTATTTATATTTTCTATCCGATTTATGAAGAGTCCGGTCCTGTAAAACCATCAAAATCATAATATTTTTTTTATTAATATTTGTCAGATCAAATTTATGATTACAACGATATAATTGCCATCAACCAAATTAATTAACACTATGATCGAATATTTAATACTTAAAAAAGAGATCACACAATACTAATTTGATTAATGAGAATATTCTCAAAAACAATAACTTCATTTAACAAATTCCCCTAATCTGCATATGATCTTGAAAAATGATTCATTTAATTAGGATATGGGCTTCCATGGAAAAATATATGCTGAAGAAAACTTGACCACTCTAAAAGGATTATATATTAAACTTACATGACTTAAAGTAGCAATAATCACTTTTTCCCAGTATTTCCCAAAGGTATAGGACCCTATTTATTCTAAGAGTAGTGAAAAGTGTCAAAAAAGTGGAAACATTTTGAATCTTTGTGAAGACTTTAAGCAAGTGAATTAAGTTTATTACATTTACATATATTATAAATAAATGCCCTACAAATCTGCAAGAAAAAGTGACTGAAAATAATATGCAGATTTTGTGACAAGAATCCCATTAATATTTTCCTTTTTGTCTTTATTTTTTGTTTTATTTTTAGTTTTTTCCAACTTTTGTTAATGCTCCTCTACTTTGTTCCATTCAAAACATCCATCATTTTTTTTTCTCTCAATTCCATGCATTCTACCTCTTCAGCAAAAGTTCGAAGTGACATTGCTAATCACATTCTTTAAAGTGATGGACCATAGGCGTGTTGAAATTTGAAGACCAATCAGCTTAAATTTTGTACTATAATAATATAATAATAGAGAATGAAACTTTATTGTGGCTCGTTCTAATATGGGATATTCTTCATTATATGCATAATAAGGAATTGAAAGATATGTTTTTTTTTTTTAAATTAAAAATTAAAGTCGGAAATAAAGAATATTTTAAAATACATTTTGTCTGATATCAAGTTTGAACTTTCTTAATTATCAAACACCATCTTAAAGAGCTGCTAGAAATCCGTTTTAATGAATGGTTAATTTGACATAAATAGAAACATTTAATTTTCATCCCCGGCATTTTCAAAATTAATTTTTGTAATTTCCTACTTTAGACTCAACAAAATGTTTGAACTGGGTGGTCTATTGGCCTTCTTGGTTTGAGCAAGTTAGTTGTGGACAATTTAAACTGATTTACTTCTTTATGGTCATTTGCTGGGTCACAAGGTTAGGGCCCCATACTCTTGAACTTGGAGTAGTAAGTGCGAGTTTCACTTATCCATTGCACGGAGAGGCTTCGACATATTAGGCTATTTGGGAACATCAGCCCACTAACCCCGTTTACGTGGTTCAGGAGAATTTGGAGTCTCGACACGATGCGATTTTGGGCCTTGGCCCAGAAATCCAGAAATCCAGAATTAACTGGAGTACATATGACGTGGACCCAGGTCCACCTTGCAATTTGTAAACTCTACATTCACATACACTATACTCTACATCCACAATTTGTAAACTCCACATTTACACATTACAGGATTATATGTTTAGTAACTATACTCTACATTCACCTACACTATACTCTACATTCGCAATTTGTAAACTCCACATTCACACATTTAAAACTCTATATTCACAGGTCCTATACTCCACATTCACAACTTGAGAACTCTACATTCACACATTACAGGGCTACAAGTTGCTAGAACTTCTTAACTCCATTACAGATTCATACATGCATAACTCTACATTCACGATTTCTGTACTCCATATTCACAATTTGAAACCTCCACATTCACACATTTCTGGGTAACTCTACATTCACACAATCATAAATCTACATTCATAATTTCTATACTCTACATTCACACTTTGAAACCTCTACATTCACACATTTTTGGACAACTCTATATTCAGCAATATGTTTACTGAAGAAAAGAAAAGAAAAAAAAAAAAGACAAAAACGACGTAGTTTTGGACCCAGGTCCACCTTGCAAGGTGTCCACAGCATAATTTGCCAATTAACTGCGCTCTTCATGCCTAACGGTGTCCACATGCTAATATTTCGAATTCTGAATCATGTATTTCAGGCGTAGGTAAAAGGTCAACAAATTCTCTGAGGATAAGATATAGTATATCAAAAAGAATTTCTTTGATTTCATTAATGCAAATGTGAGGGTGAAAGATCAATAGCTACAAAAAGAATAATGAGCTCTTACAAGGGAGGCAGCAGACTGAATTGAATATCAAATAGCCGGCCAGTGGGATTGTGGGAATTACCCACAAGGCACCAGCTAGCTCTATATGAATTAATGGGGGAATGTTAAAAACTAAATGTACACAGCAAAAGTTGCTAATTCAGAATCTACTTTATGCTAGTGGGAAGGAGGGCAACCTGGCCGGAGAACTAATAAGAATTGAGGCTGTGCAATTCACCCCATTTTGGATGCCTGCACAAAGAATGCACCTACTTTAACCTAGAGTTTGGTTAATTGGCGTTGCTGCTCCCAGAATCAACTTTTAGCTTCTATATTGTTGTTAGATCAATTCACTTGAGAATGAATGCGTTAGCCATGTCAGGTTGGTTGTTGAGATAGGGGTCAATCACTAGGATTCTATACCTCTGAGTCTCACATCTCTTCTTCTTCTTCTTCTTCAGTCCATTCTTCCTGTGAAGCCTAAAATTGATGGACCTCTCACTTTCAAGCGCCTTTCCCCAGTCTCTGGGCAGGGTGGTTCCCTAATACTTCTCCCCAACTCATGCTTCGATCTATCATTCTTCTTCAGCTCCCTATGCTTGTCCCTTGATTCTTCACCTGTCAATTTCTTATTCTTTACTAGAATACGGTTTGCACCACCTCTGCTAGATTCATCTCTTGGAGGATACTTTCGACCTTCCTTGTAATCACTTGAATTGCCAACAAAACTGAAATTTCTGCCCTCAGAAGTGGAACACTCTGGTGATGACAATGATCCAGAGCGTCTATCAGGTTGTTGATGTTTCTTTAATCGCTTCAAACTCTGCAGATATATTTGTCCCATTATACTTCAGAAAAATGGTACTAATAAAAAAATCTCATAATGGAAAAAATAAAGAGGGGTTCATTAAAGAGACCAACAGGCAGTTTTAAGAAAGGTAAACGCTTTAAAATTTGACCCTAAGACATTGATTTGGTCTCCTTTTGTCATGAAACAGATTAGGCAACATTCTAAAACCTTCTTAAAGTGACAAATACCTGGTAATCATTAAAATTATTGGAATCGTGAGTACTCTTCTGCTCCACTCTAGAACGTCTTTTAACCCGGAATATTTCAGAATCAGACTCATCCTCATCTTCATCTACCACAGTTCTATTGTTTGAGCCTTGTATTACATTCCTGTGCACATTTGTATAGCCATCAGAACAGGAAGATTCTTGGACATTGTTCACACATCCAGCAAGATCTCCTGAATTGTTCTTAGATACACTTCTTCCCAGATCATAATTAGCATGTCCATGTACCTGCTGTCAGTTGAAAATTAGATTCAATGAGACAAGTACTATTCTGTTTCAGTGAGAAGAAATAGAAGCAGTAGCAGAAAGTTAATAGTGTGCAAAGGCAGCTCAATGAGGTACATACATTTTCAGTTAAGGAAGGGAATTCTGTTGAAATGCCAGAACAAGAAGGATTAGGCATTTCAGTTAAAGAGTTCACACTTGAGATAGGAAGACGAACTGTCACTTCTTTCTGAACCTCCATTTCCTCAGAAAGTTCAAAGCTCAAATCGCAATAAGGAACATAAGCAGTGTCGTCAAGTTGTGGGAACAAGTTTGAAAGGAGAGAAAAATCATCATCTTTTTTTTGAAGCTGTTGAAACTCATGCAATACAACATCCTCCTGCTCAAACTTCTTTGCCACTTCTTCCTTGTCCAGAATATCTTCCCTTAAACAGAGAATTCTACTAGTGAAACATGGTAATTCAATTGTCCTAGGATCTGATGCAGAAAGAGACACAGAACTGATCACTAAGATTCCAAAGTATAGTCGCAATTGCATAAAAAAAATAAAAATAAAAATTCAGTTTAAACTTACCATGACGAAGACACACTGTATGCCAGTAGCAGCCACAGCTGACATATGCTATATAACAGTCACGTTGACATATGCTGCAAAGAATTTTAACATGGGAAACTAATGATATTTCTGAACAGGCTTTTGATCTCATGAGGGCCCACCGAGCACGGTGATAAAACCTCATCAAGTTTACAAAAGAAACTTTTATGCTGTGCTGAGACTTCAAGTATTCAGATGAACAACCAGCTTCTTCAAACTTCAAGTTCTCCGAGAGAAGCATTGCTTCCTTGCAGAGAAGCTCCTCGTGGGGAAGGAGTGGCGTCCTACTTAGAAGAGCATAACGACGGCAAGCAATCAAACCCATGGGAAACCAATCACCTATTGCAAAATTCACAGCTTCGCCACAGTTAAAGCCTACAAAAACAATCATTAAAAAGATGCACATTAGGGAGAAATGGAGCATCAGTAAATAATTGACGTTCAGGACCATTTAGATACAGAAATCTGTATTTAAAAAAAGAAAAAAGAAAAAAGAAAAAAGAAGAAGATGCAATCTATATTAATTACCATGACTAAACCCTGCATGATATGCTCTAGGAAAAGTTATAACAAATTCCCCAGGCTTTTGAACTGCTCTGTAGACTGGAACATCATGTTCCAACAAAATATTTGGCGGAAACATTGTTGTCTTCCCCAAAAGGACATCAAAAGCTCCATCCTCTCCATCAGTTGATAAGATACCATTGGTGTACACATATTCTCTAACAACTCTCTCAAAATCAACAGCTGCATGACCAGGAATTCCATACCATGTTTTTGATGCCCCACAGTGGTGGTAATTTATACTACACATTAAAGTGGAATGATCAGTTTCAATGTATGTGTGCGCACGTTATAGGTATCAGTTACAATATAGATATTATCAACATTGCAATGCTGAAAAGGAGACTAATTACCTGTACAAGTAATGGTCTTCAACGTGCCATGCAAACATGCTAAATAGCATTCCAATGTAAAGCATAGGTTCAGTAACACCCTAGAGGACATATTAAAACACTTAGAAACAGCCAAAGATCATACTTTATAACATTAAATAAAAAATGAAATTATCATATTACAGGAATTGTTGTTTCAAGAAGTCGCAATACAGATTTGGGCAGCCTAGAGAATCTCTGCATGCAAAGAGTAAAGTAATGTTAGCATAAGAAACAAAACTGGAGTGTTAATTCATGAATAAACTTCAGTGCACAAAAAATGAAACCAATCATCAGATGCCACCACAGCCATACTAATGAATGAACACTAAATTTTGGCTAATTTCTAAATGTTTAACCACAGAAATCCATATTATATGTGACATCTCTGTGTGTGTTATATACATTGACATAAGAATTAATAATAATAATAATAATAATAATAATAAGCTTATAACAAACTAAACACCTTCATATTCCATTTGCTTTTTGCAAGATTGTCACTGGGAGAAGATGAAAAGGCACTACCATCAACATCACATGCATATTCAACACTATCAGTGTTTCCACAAGCTATTTCATGCCAGAATTCTTTTTCCAGGTATGCAGGAGGAAGGGATCCAACACTATAATATCTTCGAGCAAAAACCTTGTTCGCCATTTTCTCAAAATCACGGAATGTATAATTTCTGAAAAAGCATGCTCTTCCTTACAATCCCAGCATAACATTAACTAATTTCTTATAATCCAAATATGAATAGGGATGAGAGACTGACCTTCCACTCATAAAAAAGGTGACCTTGTCCTCCATATCCCATTCAGATAAACGAAATGGTTGCACTCTAGTAGTAAACTTGAAGCCAGGTTTCTCATTCATTAAGACTACACCAGCAGGAACAGAAGCAGTAATGGGAGAGACAATCTTGCAAATACCTGAATCAATTAAAAGTTATCAAACTCAAAGCCTTAACGCACAAGAGCAAATAATTCCAAATTCATACAGCACCTATTATCTGAATATTCACAGAATACACAAAATAATGCTGCTTCACAAAGAGTCAAATCATAGGAATAAATAAACTTAATCAATACTTTGAAACAATAAAACTTTTCATTACTGTAGACTATTTCCAGAGGCATTACCATATTTAGAAGCTTCAGGGGCAATCTTTTGCAGATAGACCAAAGGATCCTCAAACTCCTCTTTGGTTGGAGAATACACTGGGCATTCTGGGATTCTGTCAATCCAATCAAGATCCGCCGTCTCAAACTTTTGCACTCTGTGCTTAGAGAAAACATCTTTTCCATTCAACGAAGCACCAAATCGTGGATATATGTCTAAGTTACCATGAATTCTCACACCGCAAGATGCATGAGATTGTAGAGCATCACCTCCACTTCTGTTCATCACACGGTTGACACATGGGAAATCATCCACAGATTCTGGCTTCATTCGCTGAAGCCTTTTACGCTTCAAAAATTCCAACTTAGCTTCCCTTGACGTGCAAACTTTTCTTTCCACCTATCACAAGACAAAGATTTGAAACCAATCAATCATTTGACCTATAAAAAGAGCATCACTGATTTGTACTACATTACTTTTATAGCAACACACTGAAAACATTATACAGAATAGAATGAAGTTATGATGAAAATTAACCCAAAGTATAAGCTAGATATTGATTATATGCTTCTGGTAGGTAAAGTAAGCAAAGTGTTGGAGAGGAAAAAGACATTCAACTTGATTAATTCTTCCTCAATCCAGAGTGTGCATGACATGAAATTCAAATCTCTCTCACCGTCTGAGCTTCAGTAAAAACAAAATTTTCACTAAAATATATGATTTAAACTTGCTTAAAACCATAATGTTTGCAGAAACAGAGAATTAATTACGCCTGTTAAAGCAAAAAATACAGCAGATCAGGGATTGTTTAAATAGATTCTAAAAAGGATGCACAACAATTTCTTTAGGTTTGTAAACATTAGTAAGTTGATAAGAATTTGATTGAAAGCATAGATTATTTAATTATTTATTAGGTAACACTCTGCAGGGCATGAAAATGATTCAGCAGAATCCTATCAGACTTTGACCATTATAACCAGTGAACACAGAGGCCAAGGCCTCAAAAGCCTGAATGAAAAAATCAATAACATCTAAATCTTGCCGACTTGAAGTACCAAAATTTACCCAATGTAGATTTGTTACTTTGGTAGCCAGGATCAAATTGAGAAACTGAGAACAAATTTGACCTGTTTAAACTAAAATTGACTTGAAACCTTATCTCATACAGATAGCCATCAAAAGAAGAACAAAAAACTCACCTAGTAGCAATCAAAGAAAATAAATAAGTAAGTTTTTTATTGCATTATTTGAAAAAATATATATGGCTATCACCAAGAGAGAGAGGGAGAGAGAGAACAAGTTCAGGCGATTGACAAAAACTTTTTACTGTTAGGATTGAAAAAGGAGGGAACAAAACTTGAAGAATGAATTTCTATAAATAGTACATATAAATGCATTTTTTATGTTAAAAGAAAACTGCTCCGCCGGTAAAAATTCGTGCATGATCACTTACATAGCTTTCGAATCTTAGAGACAATGAATGTTGTCCAGAAAATTAAAACTAATTGCAATTACAGCTTTAGAGTATAGCTACTTATAATGGAGACACGCTGACACGGAGCAATGAGAGCTCATTTTGATGTAAAGCACACGAATTTCCATAGAATTAGAATAATGTTTGAGATCCAAACTTGAACAACAAACATTAACTAATCGGAAAATTAAAATTCAAAAAAATCTGCAAACCAATATATATTCATATTTACAATAACTCTATCACGTACCATCTCATTCCTCAGCTGTTCTATACTTGCCTTCGTCTTTAGTTCACAGTTCGCCGAACAAACTCTCCAGAAACCGCATAAACCACAATATTGAGCCCAGACCACGATCTACGGCGAGAAAACCCACGAAAACGGCCTTAGAGCCGCCACATTATCTCGAAACTTCGCGAACCAGGACAAATTCAGAGATCAGACGATTTTGCAGACCGAGTCAGCGAACTCCGTGTGAAGCGATAGTAAAAATTCCAAAGCACCGAAACGGAGTTATTACAAAAGCGCATGTATTCTCCGGCGACTCTCCTCGCCGGTGAACAGGCAGTTCTCCGGTGCTGTTCTATATCAAGTTTCCCGGCGGCTAGGGAGAGAAAGCAGAAAGAGAGAGAAAGAGAGAGAGGGACAGAGGGACAACGGAGGAAACCGAGAAGAATGGCTCTAGAAAACCGAAAAAAGAGAAAAGAATAGATAATATATATCTTTATATATAGACACGTTTTTAGTAGGAAAATAAAAATAGCAAATTGCAAATTTAATTTCACTTACTGGTAAACGGCAAAGAAGTGTGAAGGAAAGTGGTGGCGGTTGTTAGGTTGGTTCAACCAAACGTCTTTGCCGGCTTCAAAACGCAACGTTTCGAATCGCAACCGTATTTTACAAAAATCCCCCAATTATATCTAGAACCAATAAGAGTCAAATAATTCAGTAAAATAAATAACAAGGTTATTAATCCTGTTATAATGTTTGTGCCATTAAATCACAAGGTTATTGATCAGTAAATTAATTAATATTGTACAATTTTATCAATTCTTTTTATTTTTCAAGTTTATCGATAATTTTATAATTACTTTATAAAATTTAAATAATTTAGAGATATAGTAACAATTTTTTAAAAAATTGAATGATCCAATTAAAATTTTTTGTAATTTTATCTGTCTTATCACTAACATCTCCGTCATTTACTATTCGGTTGGGGGACGGAATGGTCAGAGAAGCGAAAGTGGAAAGGAACGGGGAAGTTAAGATTCCGTGCGGAACCGGAGCACAGGACCGAGCGTGTGGGTGCTCACGTAAGCCGTCAGATCACTGCTCCGGATACAGTATGGACGGCGTACAACAGCTCCGCCGCGTAAAGCCGCGAAAACGAAAGCGCATGTGCTGGCTAGTTAGCAGAATTGACACGTATGGGTTAGTTTGACCTAACTTTCTGTTAGTTACATCCCCTAACGAAAATGACATGTCACTCCCTGGCGAGCATACGCGGGGTCGTCTGTTGGTGAGGGAGGAATCGGTCTTTTGATTGTTTAGCGGAACGGGGGCGTTCCAGTAACGGAGGGGTTTGGAGTTTGCGTTAACGGAACGAAACGTGGGAAGGGGTCAGAACGGTTCCGTTAAAAATGGAGGGGTTTAGACGGAAACTGTGTGCGTGTTCCCGCGGGAATTGCCAGAACGGAAATAGCTGGCGGTTATGTGCAGGTTTCACGTTCCCCTGTGACCGGCTCTTTCAGCGTTTCTGCTTTCACGAGGGAGATTCCTCATTTTTTTAAATAAAAATTTTAAAACAAAAACAAAAACTTTTTTTTCCTTTTCTTTTCTTTTTCTGTATGTGTCAACCTCAAGAAGCGATACTGCGATAGTGTGGCAAATGGTAATTACTAATTAGTCATTGTTGAATAGTGAGGGAATAAAAGAGTAAATTACCATTCAAATATAAAAGCGACAAATTTTGCAATTTAAGGAATTTGAATAGATAATAAATTGTAATTTTTTCTTTTACTTCTCAATTTAAACATCTTCAGAATTAATTAAATAAAGGGAAAATTGTAATTTTTACCCCTCCATAATATGGCAATTATTAATGTCACCCCTGAATTATTAGTGATGTAAATGCTGCCCCTCAATTTTCAAAAACGGTACATATATTGCTCTTCCCGTAACGAAGGAGGGGCAATATTTACACCACGGGAGGAGTAATATATGTACCATTTTTAAAAATTGAGGGGCAATATTTACACCACTAATAATTCAGGGGTGACATTGATAATTGGCATATTATAGAGGGGCATAAATTACAATTTTCCCTTAAATAAAATATAAAATATTACTTGTAACAAAATTTATGACATCTATATTGTGTTTACCCATACGTGTTCTTTTTATTTAGTAACTACGTAGTATTTATTATGAAGTAATTATATGGTCACATTAAATAGTAGTACAAATTTTTGTACTTCACAATTACACTAATCATTCACTTACCAACTTTTATAAAAAAAATAAAAATTGTTGAATTGATGAATATTTAAATTTTTTTAGAAATTGATATTTCCCTTCCTCGCAAAAGGCGAAACCCTTAGCCCTCAAAGGCCCTACACTCCAATTAAATAAAATGATGGATGATAAATTATAGTGGCTTAATAAACCTCTTAGATAGAAGGATCAATATCAAATTAGCTGCTCACAAGATACTTGTCACATTTGATGTAAATTTCACTGTAAATGACAAATTTCAATCATACTTCTTTGTCCATAATTTATCACATGCATACCAATTGAGTAGCTCATATCAGCATAATGAATATTTGCAATAGTTATACCATGGACTCGGGTACATCATGCAAGGTGAACCCATCACAATTTAAATACTGAATATTTACAATTTAAATTATAAACATTCAGTATGTAAATTGTGAATATTCAGTATATAAATTGTAATATTAGACCTAAATTCTTCAGGTTGACCTGGATTTACAGAATAATTTGCCGAATATTTCCCAGCTTCTAGGAAAATAAGGGAAGAATGTTATAAATGATTTTATGGCGAAGAAAAGCAAGATTCTCTTGAAATTTCAACATCCGATACTACGCTAGCTAAGACTCGGCAAGACTTTGTGTTGCGTACATGTTGTTGTGTTATTAGTGGGGTTGGGTTGGGTTGTACATTACGTTGTTACGCGGAGGTTGCGATAATGATTACCTTTCCACGGTCGGTCAGCGAAATGGTCATTGGCTATTCCGCGCTTAAACTCTTTACTAATAGCCAACCATTTCCATAATAAAAGAATAATAAGTACTACTAAACTTATTCTATTTTAAACTTTTAATTTATTGTATATTCTATTAATGTTAGTGTACTGAGAGCATCTGTTACAAAAGAATTACCCAAAATATCTGATCTCGTGATTGTTGAGAACAAATATAATTAAATAGTTGTATTTCTTTTTCTTTTTCTTTTTCTTTTTTTTACTTTTTTTTTTTTGTATGGAAGCAAAATTGAAAATCAATCACTCTCAAAACAACTAAAATTGAAAAATCAATCACTCTCAACAAGCATGCATGGTTCGTCAATAATGTTAAGGATTCCATCTTCTTTCTTTATTACTTAGAAACTGTGTGAGATGAAAGTGAAGTAGGTCCTTGACTTTTATACAAAAAAATAATTACATTCTTGAACTTTAAAAAATTATAATTAAACATATTAATTTATCGATTTGATGCAATTAGACAGAATAACTGGTTACTTAAAAGGTGACTGGTACAATGTAGGCTATGTTTGACAAACCTAGCTGAAAAGTAGCTGAAAACTGAAAAGTTATAAGCTCGAAGCTAAAATCTGAAGAGCTGTTATGCTTAAAAGTGTTTGGTAAAATTAGATTTTTGATAAGTTGATAAATGTAAAAAGACTAAAAAGAACATCTTCATACAATTTAAATAATTTTAAATTTAAATAGGTTTGTTTATATATTAATATAAAATAATGAAATCAATATATTTAAATAAAATATAAAGTAAGAACATATATTTGAAAATATATAAAGTAAAAAAAATATTTATAATTTATAAGATTAGTTCATACAAAAATTAATGTTCAAACATAAATATCAAACTGAAATTACAACCAAACATAATGAAAATAAAATGTCAAAAGGGTTTTAATTGAGGGGGTAAAGGATGTCATTTATTTTAAATAATAAGAATAAAGATGGAAAAAAAAGTTAAAAAACTACTAGCTTATTTTGAAAAGCTACCCCAAGTAGCGTTTCAAAATAAGCTCTTATTTTAAGCTACTAGCTTATTTTGAGAACATTACCAAATAGAGCTTATCGCATATTAGTAGCTTAAAATAAGCTATAAGCTCCTAAATAAGCTCTGCCAAACAGAGCCGTAGACTTGACAATATTTATTCAAAATTTTAAATAAATTAACTTTAAAAAAGATAGATATATAGAGAAGTGTCGGAAAATGTGGAAGTTACAAAAGAAGACGGATCGATAGGCGTCGTAAAAGGTTTATCGTCAACGACCATAATATTTTTTAGATTTATTCTTTTGATTAAAAATTAATACGTCAACATTTTTAAACATGTTTTACCTTAGGTTTAAAGATACTTGACTTAATTACAACAATTTGACAATTTAATTGCATCAAATCAACTTAATTGTAACACTTTAAATTTTATGGGTCTAATTATTTTTAAAAAAGTTTATAGGGATATTTGACCTTTAAAAAAAAAAAATAAAGTGTAAGGTGAAATTTCCTTTTGATTAAGACTATGGAACAATGCTATGCATTACTATAAAAATTAAAACTTCATTAATTTTTAATTGACATTTATTTTATTATAATAAAATGTATAAATATGGACGCACAAACAACTTTGTGTCATTGTGTGAATGTCCCATTCCCACGAGCCGATTCTTTAAGGAATCTTATTCACTAGCCACATCACCACCATTAATGACACCAAATATGTATACAAGCAATTCAATTCAAAAGTGATTTAACTACTCAACCAAACATCCTTATGGCCATCACCATTACTTGCCCACCTACTATTTATACCTATAAATAATGGGCACCCAATGCAAATTTATATCAAATCAAATCACAAAGTGGTGTCATATAATTGTGATAATTCTAATCACACTTACTCAAGGTTCTATATGTCCCAATCCAACACAAATTAGGTATTTAGTTATGAACTTCGAATAATGTGTCTGCAGTGAGCGAAAACAGAAATGTTAAGAATGACAACTTAATATTTGATTTATAGGAAAACTTAACGTCACTATCTGAATATGTGCTATGAGTGAAGTTATTCGCCATATGACTCTAGTCATCAAAGAATCACAAAGAGGTAAATCAACTTAGGTTGCATATAGTTGACTGGTTCAAACCACAAGGCCTATAGACAACTCACACGAGATCGCACTTGAAAGCTTATGGTTACCAAATCAATTGTCTAGCTAACTTGGCTGAGTTAATTGCCCTACTATAACTTAATCTCGGCATGGAATGTATCACCCTTTTGACTAATTTTTCCCCTATTATTTTGAAAAGTAGATTATGAAAAAAAATATGTTACATCTATCTAAAAATATCAAAAGTGAGTTCACACTAGCACCTACTAATTTGAACCTTGTTGTATATGGTTAAACAAAATCCCAACGCTCTTTTCATAGCTTAACCAATTGTGGAACAAACTTTGACCAATCGCAATCAAACATTTTAGACGTACGTACGCTCTATTGTTAACAAATGGCAACTTGAGCTTTAGCTGAGGTTATAGGGAAAGAGAAGTTGGTGAGCCAAAGCATATCCCTTAAAGCATTAGTTGTGTCTTATCAAGACTATATCTACATAAATTAAATAATAATTTTGGTACATTAAGTTGGGATCCACGTTGAATACAAGACTAGGTCATAACACAAATTTCCCTGATTTTAGGCACCCAAAATTTGAATTTTGACCGTCTATTAGTGTACCTTCTTTCAACTAGTTATTATATGATTTGCACCGAATTGAATTCTCCACGAGAGTATCTATAATGGTACTTAATTTTAAGAGAATATAATAAATCATCCAAATAATTAGTCCAATACCCTAAAAGAGGTTTAAATAGTTGTCAAAATCTTCGCGGATCATAATTCTCATACTTGTCTTAAAAGGGGTGACCAAGTGAGTGTTGCATAATTTTAGTACTTGAAATTCACGAGTTTTTCTAATGCGGTTTACCTTTTTATGTTTTTTTTGGTGACGTACTAGGAAAACTCGCAACCACTTTTCAAAAGTGCACATTGGGTAAACTCACCTTGTGACCCGACCTACCTAGTAAATGATCATAAGGAGGTAAATCGGCCTATGTTGTCCATAGTTGATTGCTTCAAACCAAGAATATTAATTAATATATAGCTCTCACTGCGAGTCAAACTCACAACCAGTTTTGGACTATTTCACATGAGATGTATGTATATATATATAAATATATATATAGCATAAGATAACGTAAACAATTTCTTTTTGTTTTGTTTAATTTATCATTTATGTGTGTAATATGTTTGTGTAGATATGTGGGAAAGTGAAGCATATATGGTTGTGGAAAATTCCTTGTAGATGAGGCAACAAAGCTCACAAGGATGAGAATGAAATAAAATTTTCAAAGGAAAAAAAGTTGTCTTTTAGGCCACCGCAAAAGGTTTCAAGATTCTACAAGCTAAGGTAGACAACATGAATATAACATAGATGCAAAGCTCTCATGTGAATACATTTGTCTTCTCCTATCTCACATGAAACCTCTATGTACATATATTCCGGCCACAACGATATGAACAAATTCTATTTCAGTCCTATTCTTTGGTTCCATAGGTAGATAATAATAATAGACAAATTCTTCTTTTTCAAACGCAAATTGCACCGTCCCAATTTCAAATCGTATTTCACCTCCACTTTTCTTAATCGTATCAAATTGGGCAAGTTAGATTGTCATAGCTAGCTAGAATGTTCTCAATAGTTATATGCACAAATCTCAAGTTTAAAGTTTATAAGTTATAACCACCCTAATGGTCAAAAGTGTCATAGAATGTTCTGGTCTGGTCTCCTGGGATTAAAAAACCGATTTCATTTGATTTGGTAGAGGACTAGAGGTAGTTTGAGTTGGACTTGTGAAGTGAGTGATGGATAAGGAGGGGCAATAATGAAGAACAGAAAGATATTTGTAGGGCTGTTTTATGAGGCAAAGGTTGTTGAAATGTTGTATCTTGTTACAAAATGTCCCAGATTTTTGCAGCGGTGAAGGGACAATTGGGCGAAAAAGGGGCCGAAAGAGGGGACATTTGGTTCCTCTCCCAACTACAGGTTTTCTACACTACAATACATATTTCATCATATTGTCTTCCCTTTATCAAGTTTGGTTGCTTTAGTAACCTAAACTTGCCTATCACCAAAACTAACAAATCAAGATTATATGATGAGCTTTAAAATTATATGGAGGCATTTGGTCTTTAAAATGTTTTTACGTAATATTTATATTCACAACTTCTCAAATATTATTTAATATGAATTGTGTTTTCGTGAATGGTGTAGAATTTCTAGCTAATTAATATGCAATAATTCTAAGTTTATAACCAAAAAACAAATGTTGTCAACTCTCTGACTTTGCGGCAACCTTTTCAACAGGGTTAACTACTCTGTTCCACACCTCAAAAAATAGAGAAAACGAAAACAAAGGCGATAGGAAATTAGCAATCCAAGAAAAGGTCAAAGCTACATTACCAGAAATAATGTTGTATTAGGTTTGACTAGTACTACATATGACTAGTATCTTATACGGAGTGTCTAATTACAAATAGAAATGTGTCATGATACGTGGGCGACTCCCAGATCGTAATTCTATCGATTTAGACGTAATAAATACTCGTAATTACAGTCAAAGTTCGTCTTTGAAAAAACTTTTTTTACTTTTTATTTACAAAACGTGGAGAGGTTAATTTTTAAATTTATTTTCTGACCGTCAAAGCGCCGTTTTTAGTCAGACAAATGCTTTCGGCTTCCTTTATTTTGAAATAATGATTTAAGGAATATATAGATACTGGTTCAAGTGAGGTTAGGGCTTCCCGTGAGGTTGGTGTGAATTGCACTATTAGGTATGCATAAATATATAATATAGTGTTTGGCAACTCACTATAGTGAATGCACTAATACACCGCAAAACGCACCACGTACCAAAGAAATGCATCATACTGAATGGTACATCTCGAGCACTTTATGGTGCATTTATGTGTACCTAATAGTGCGTGACCGCACGGGAAGCACTGTCCACACAGGAACTTAACCCTATGGGTTTAATTATATGATAAACAACAGATTGACATGCCCTACTCAAGAGCCATTAGAGAAGGTAAATTGTGTGTCGTACTGTTAATGTAAATATACCATTTTTGGCATTGGAGCCTAATAATATTAGGTATAATATAATCGGATATACCATTTTTGTGTTATTCTTGATAATTTTGGCGCCTATACTGATTGGTATATATAGGAGAAAATTTCTTATATCTATAAAAATTGAGCCTATTTAATTTAAAAATGTAAAGCTATACTATTATGGACCTACATGCTGTTTTGGATGTAAGTTGACATTGATGCGAATTTTTCTTAAGCAAGTAAGCTAGCTAAAGTGGCGTTTATGGCCACGGAGAGAGCATCACGTCAGGTGATAAAATGAAAAAGTTTGACATGCCCTGACCATCTCCAACTTCAATTCAATTCTTTATATTGGGGTGGGGCATTTTCCATTTTCCTTCTCAAGTCTACATTAGGTATGGATTCTTCCACTTTTTCAAGTATATGCATAACTAAGCGTTATGGACCCACCTTAACTGGTTAATCAATTTAGAAATTTGAATAGTTTAGTTCTGGTAGTCACATGGTGCAAAATCTAATTTCTATCAAGGCTGTGTACGAAATTGATTTTGTTGTGAGTATAAGTATACAAATATTTTGATAAATTTATAAATCATTGGGACACATGGATTGTATAATGATACCCCTGATATTAGGTTTTGGTTTGGGAATATTTGTGGGTAGCCGCAATTGAGAGGAAAATGAGGAATATAATTAAAATCTGGGGAAAATTATTGAGGAGTTCCAATTTAAGTATGGAATATAATGCAACTTTTTTGAGAGGGATCCACCGGCGACTAGCCGCCCTTGTGATCTCTGAAACCCATGAAAATTAGGGCGTTTTGTAAATAAGCATGCATAATGTCCACCTCATTATCTTTGACGGTTAGAAGAATAATTCAAATTCAAAATAAATTTAAAGATTTTAGGCTGTGAATGATTGGATTAGCTTGAAATTGCTGACTGCTATGTTTGACCGTTGACCGGGTTTTTTTGACAGTGATGTTCCTGCTGAGTTAGAAGGATTGAAGAATGAGCGGTGAAATTGTGGTTGCATGGCATGTTGTACTTTTCAGGTCTCTGCTTTTTCTTTCAAGCTTTCACTTTTCATATCTCTTTATTTATTTATTTAGTTATAATACTAATTATTATAATTATTATTATCTACATTTTCCGTTTGACACATGTGAATTCTATGGGTTGACAAAACCACATTCAATACCACTTCTTTAATTTACAAAAAAAAAAAAAAATTAATTAAAAAACATAATCATAATCACTTATTTAAAAGTGTGTTTTAGGTGAAACTTATTGTCTTGTGATCCTACCCGGCAAATGACCAAAAGAAGATAAACTAGCCTAAATTGCTTACAGCTGACTCAAATCAAGAAGACCAATAAATAATTTTCATACGGAGAGTCAAATTTAAAACTTTATAGTTGTTAATCAAGCCAATCGTCCGACCAACTTCTCGAGTTATACAACTGCTTTGTGCAGAAGAAATTTTTTTTTTTGCCCTGCCCATATATATTAAAGAGGTTTAACTTAGACCTTGTGAAGGGAAGAGAATTTTTACAAGACAAATTCAAATTACTTTTATTGCAATAGAGATTATACGGAATGTTGTATGCAAAAAATAATTACTCCGTAAATATTTGTAAGTTCTAATAAATAGCCCATAAATAATGGTAAAAGGTGTATGGATGAATATATTTAATTACATGATGATAATAACAATAAATAATTTCAATCAAAATAAAACACCACATACAAATAACCATTAAATAATGAGTCGAGCTTTGATATTAGTAGTTGAGCATGGATAGGTAGCTAGTAATATAGGTATAAGCAAATTATTATAATTTATAAGCACGTAACATGTTGCATACATTAATGTAATTTCATAATCACCCATATTCACTAATCGCCTTTGAATGGACTAACCATTTATTCAAATGAAGTCATATGTAAAATTTGCATGATAAGTGTAGTTGCAGTTATAAAGTTTAATGCTAAAACGCCCAAATGTAAAACACAAAAATGGGCCTATTGAGCATAAGGGCCAGTAGGTTGGGCCTATAGTTTTTTTTTTTTTTTTAATTTATAAATAAACATAGACGATTTCATTTAACTAGAATCCGAAACAATTACATCAGCAAAAAAAGAAGGGGGCCGGTTGAACCGGCAAATTATGCTGTGGACCCAGGTCCACCATGCAAGGTGGACCTGGGTCCAAAACTACGTCGTTTTTGTCTTTTTTTTTTTTAATTAGTAAACATATTGCTGAATATAGAGTTGTCCAAAAATGTGTGAATGTAGATGTTTCAAAGTGTGAATGTAGAGTATAGAAATCGTGAATGTAGATTTATGATTGTGTGAATGTAGAGTTGCCCAGAAATGTGTGAATGTGGAGGTTTTAAATTGTGAATATGGAGTATAGAAATCGTGAATGTAGAGTTATGCATGTGTGGATCTGTAATAGAGTTAAGAAGTTCTAGCAACTTGTAGCCCTGTAATGTGTGAATGTTGAGTTCTCAAGTTGTGAATGTGGAGTTTACAAATTGTGAATGTAGAGTATAGTTACTAAACATATAATCCTGTAATGTGTGAATGTAGAGTTTACAAATTGTGAATGTAGAGTATAGAGTATGTGAATGTAGAATATAGTGTATGTGAATGTAGACCCAGGTCCACGGCATAACAACCCGGTTGAACCAGGCCCTACAATCAGCTGTGAACACGGCTTCTCGTGCTACCAAATGGGCTGTCGTATTCGCGGATCGTTTAACAAAAGAAAAGCTAATATTATGAAATTCCTTAACTAGTACACGAATATCTTCAAGAACTAGATCAAAGTATGATTCATGTGAAGCGTTGTGCTGGTTGGGCAAATAATATTATTGTGGACCATGGTGCCAATTATAAGATGAAACATTGTTAAATATTTAATTTTAATATATCAAATATTCATCTTTTAATGTATCATTTTTAGGTAGTATAATATGTTTGATTTTTTGATTTTTTTTTTTTTGGTTTTTTGTTTGCTTCTCTCAAATTTTGTTGTTTTTAAAATAAATAAACCTTAACACCATGGAATAAACATGTGCAAAGCATTTAATATCAAATCTGCGTTGAAGCAAACTTTTGCGTACATTGGATGAAGTCAAAAGCAAATTTCATGAAGTTTTGAATATCTGATACCTGATTTGTAACTATACAAATCTAATTAGCTAGGTATGTGTATTTATCATTTTTTAGTCAAAAGCAAATTTCATGAAGTTTTTTTTTTTGAGAATAAATTTCATGAAGTTTTATTAACTGTGATTTTATTATCTAATCTAAATACTCCGTATATGATAAGGAATCAATTAAACAATTAAAATAAAATCAAAGGTTAATCACCAATCAAGGTAAGTATAAATAATCTAAAATAAAGTTAAGAAAATCAACCAGTAAATAAAGGTACTTAAATCTATGAATCTTCATAGGATCTCATTAACTATAATAAATAAATACACAAAATAATTAAATATGCTTGAGAGGGCGAAGCCTCATAATTTTAACTAATATCTTTCTAAAGGATATTAATAACTAATTCTTAAGTTCATCAATTAGAATCTCTAGCTTCTGAATTTAAAAACCCCAAAGATTGTATTAATGATTTATGAGTTTGATCTACAAAACAATTTGACTCAAACACAAATGATTGATTTCATCTTACTTCTAGGATATGATTGCATTCTACTTCTTCCAATCGTGTAAGATTTACACATATAGAGAATATCTCTATCACAAGTATATGTATCAAACATAAATTTAATAAGCTAGTAATTATTAATCCAATAACTATAACGAACACGATTGAATAGAAAAAATAATTGTATTAAGGTAATAAAACAATTACGAACAATGTCTCAGCATAGGGCTTATATATCATAAATTCAAGTATTGCAAATTTAGCCTCTAAACATTGAAGCAAAAATAAAAGAGATAACATAAACAACAAAGAAATTGATAAGTATAGAAACCCCTTTACTTTACGAAGAAATATTGATTACAAGCCTTCATGAGATGTAAAGTTTCTTTCCTAGGGGTGGTTGAAACCCCTAAAAGTTCTTCAGACGTTTCCTTGAAGTGTTAGGTAAAAAAGTTCTCCAAAAAAAAAAAGGTCAAAACGCCACTTAAATAGAGATTTGTGACCATTGACATGCTCCATACATGACTGCGGTGTGTCAAAAGGTGCATTACAATATGTTGTGCCAGGTGACATGACTTTGTCTCTAAGTGTGTCGATTCTTAGCATGATTTTTTCTCCATATTTTAGTCTGAATATCTCAACACTTTGAACAAAAAGTTACAGAGAGTTATCTTAGCTTTCCAAGGATACTTTAATCATCTCAATTAGACATCGTATGAAAGAGATGATCAAAATACTATCAGCATGTGGCAAGCTAGGGCGTGCTCAAGCGCGTGTCGAAATTTATCCGTCCACCATTTTGACCCTAATTTGTCCCAAATCTTTGAAAATTATGAACATAAAAGTCACAGGAGATTGTCTTAGTTTTTCATGGACACTTAAATCACTTCAATTGAATTTTATATGAGTGAGATATGACCAAAATACTTACCGCATCTCACAAACTGTATATTTTGTCATTTTTGCGCAGAAATTCCTAAAAAGACAAATATTAATGAATTAAAGACTAAATTCAATAACTAAACAAGATACATGCAAAATCATCATCAATATGATATTAAAAATAATTGTAATTAAGCACTTATCAATATTCCATTGGCTGGTTTCCACCCTCTCTTGTCCATGAATTATGTTGGTGTGTCACATTCTTGATTCATGTGACTTGCTTGCTGCTTTCTTTACCAAGATCGAAAAAACAAAATACAAAAAAAAAAAAAAAGTACGGGAAGAAAAAAGACATGCTTGAAATATGGAAAGTTAAAAACTAATTCCTAATATATCAAAGGATTTGAATTATTCCAGGAATTAAAATGATGAAGATGATGACAAAATATATATTATATCAGAATGCAAAAAAAAATATAGTATTTTAGTAACATAAATAGGATTTATTGAAAATATAAATACAAACTTTTGTGTTTTTCTCTAAATCAAATGCAGGAAACATACAGATCTTAAAACAGAGTGAGTGCTCCATACAAATTCTTCATTCCCAATTTGCACATAATCAATCTGTGTCAATTATATCAGATTAGTGGAGGCCAAAACTTGATCAATTGTTTCACCAAAAGGAGACCAAAAATGAAATAATACAGTAGTGGGGGTAATTATACCTTTTATTGCTTCATCAAATCATCATATGCGGCGTCTAAGCTTTCTTTGCATCTTGACCAAATAGATCTTCATTTTCACATAAAGCCAATCTTTGACATCATTCAAGAATTCATAGTATGCAATTCTCCATGAGTCTTTGAGCACCAAAGTGATTACAATTCCCCAAAAGCAGAAAGAGAACCCTAGCACCATGGATATGTAAAACTCTCGATTTAGAAAACTATCATCTTCTTGAAAGTCATTGTCTTTGTTTTGTGGAGGAACATCTGAAGAACATTTGGGAAGTGGGTCCCCGCACAATCCAATATTTCCAGCATAGGAAGAAGCATCGAAACTTTGCAGCTGAGTGCCCGTGGGGATTTTGCCCGATAGAAAGTTGCTCGACAAGTCAAGAACAGCAAGGTAATTCAGACGAGCAAGACCTATTGGAATTTCACCAGAGAGTTGATTCCTAGAAAGATCAAGGACTTCCAACATTTCTAGTTGATAGATTGTCGGAAATATTTTTCCAATCAAATGATTTTTTGAAAGGTTCAAGGAAATTAATCCCTTGAGAGAAGAAAGTTCCTCGGGAATATGTCCAATCAATTGATTGCTCGAAAGATCAATACTTTTTAAGAGTCCCAATTGCTTCGTATATTCTCTGTCTTGGTTTTTCCACTGAATCCAAATATTGTCTATATAGAAATCTTGTCCTCGACCAGTGATATTAGTAAAAGATAGTATAGTACTTCCAATTGAACTACTGTTTTTCATGAAATAAGTAAAGTTGTAGAAGCAATGTGGAATTTCCCCGGTCAATATGTTTTCAGAAAGATCCAAGATCTGGATGCTATTAAGATGACAAATACTTGAAGGCACTGTCCCATAAAACTTGTTATGCCGGGGGCTAACAATAAGCAAATTTGTCAAAGATCTTCCAATCCATGATGGTATTTTACCTACAAACTCATTTCCACCAAAATCCATAACCCTTAATGATGTGCAATTTTGCAATGAGGAAGGTAATTCTCCAATAAATTTGTTATTTCGCAAGTGCAATGATTGAAGACTAGGTATGGAACCTAAAGAGTATGGAACCTTCCCAGAGAAATTATTATTTGCAAGGTTAAGAATGAATAAATTAGAAAGGCTGTTATTCCAACAATTAGGAATCTCACCTGAGAGTTGATTATATGAAAGGTCAATAGAATAAGTATAAGCATCAATAATTGAACACAAGAAAGAAATCAATCCAACAAATTTATTATTTGAGAGATGAAGCATAGAAAATGGATTGGAATTTATGGATATTGGTATCGGACCCCAAAAGTTATTAAAACTTAAATCTATGACAACAAGAGAAGACTTATTTTGTAAATAAGGCAATCTCCCACCAATCTTGTTGTATGACAAATTCAAGTACTCGTAATTTGAGAAGTTCCAAAACCAATAGGGTATTATATCAGAAATATGACTAGAAGAAATATCAAGTGCAATCATTTTATTTTGAGTTTGCAGCCATTTTGGAAATTGAGGCCCCAATTTACAGTTTGCTAATAATAAGCTGTTAAGCTGAAAAGGAGGAACCCAATGACTACTCACGTTGAAAGAGAGGGCTACATTAAAGGACAAGTCCAACACTTGAAGATAGGTAAGGTTTGAAAAGTGGGCTTCAGTTACAACTCCTTCCAATGAGTTTGATGAGGCATACAACTCATTAAGCATTGATAGCTTCCATATAGTTTCTGGTAAGCCCCCTTGTAATTGATTTTCAGAAAGATCTAGCATTTTTAAGGACAAAGCATGTGATAGATCAGGAATTTGTCCTATAATTTGATTTTCAGAGAGATCTAACACTGTTAAGGACAAAGCATGTGATAGATCCGGAATTTGTCCTGTAATTTGATTTTCAGAGAGATCTAACACTCTTAAGGACAAAGCATGTGATAGATCAGGAATTTGTCCTGTGATTTGATTTTCAGAAAGATCTAGCACTTCTAAGGACAAAGCATGTGATAGAGCAGGAATTTGTCCTGTAATTTGATTTTGAGAGAGACGTAACTCTCTTAAGGACAAAGCATGTGATAGATCAGGAATTTGTCCCGTAATTTGATTTCTATAGAGATTTAACTCTCTTAAGGACAAAGCATGTGATAGATTAGGAATTCGTCTTGTAATTTGATTATCAGAAAGATCTAGCACACTTAAGGATAAAGCATCTGATAGATCAGGAATTTGTCCTGTAATTTGATTTCCAGAGAGATGTAACTCTCTTAAGGACAAAGCATGTGATAGATCAGGATTTTGTCCTGTAATTTGGTTGTGGGACAAATCTAAATATTCAAGACTTGAAGGTAGTCTGAAATTTGATCCATTTAGCTGGTTATCATGTGCGCGCAATTCTCTCAAAGATGTAAATCTGGTGTTGATATCTGCAGGGAGTTCACCAGTGAATTCACTCCCAGATAAGTCTAAGATTTGTAGAGACTTCCCTGAATCCTTGAGCAACCCTTGGAAAAGTTCAGCAATTGACTCATTTAATTGATTATCACACATAGATAAAATTCGTAGATGAGTTAAATTCCAAAAAGATTTTGGAATTTGATCCGTGAAAATAGAATCCAGATAAAGGCTCTCAAGAAATTCCATGTCTCCAAATGCATGATCAGGAATGGTATCTGCAAAGTAATTTCCTGACAGGTTGATGGTAGTGAGTTTTTTGCTTGCATTGCGCAACAAGTGGAATACCGAAGAAGTATTGATATAGTTGTAAGAAAAATCAACAACAGAAAGAAATGGAGAAGAAGAATTAAGTGAGAAAGGCAAAGACTCAGGGACTTCGCAGTGGCAACTGTAATTCCTCAAGGAAAGGAGTGAGGGTGACACTGGTTTTTGATGACTCAATTAAATCAATGTCAACACCAGTGAGATAAAAGGATCTCAGAGAAGAAAGAAGAGAGAGCCACTCAAGATTTTTTATTTTCAAATTGAAATTTGAATCATCTCCAGAAATATTTAGAACCTGAAGATTGGTAAGGTTCCCAAGTTGCGGAGGAATTGTACCACTAAACCCAGCATCCATAAGACTCAAGATACGTAATCTCTTAAAGGAACCAATGAATTCGGGGATAGGACTCCCTTGAAAATAATTGTAACTGAGGTCCAGATAATTCAAATGCTTCAGTTCAAGTAGAGATGGACTAACCTTGTGCCCACTCAGATATGAATCAATTTTGAAAGTATTGAGATCAAGCATGGTTACATGATCGGTGTTGTTGTTGCAGTTAACACCCCACCAATTGCAACATTCATCATCACTTCCCCAAGAAAACAGAACTCCATAGTCATTCACAAGGCCATGTTTGAAATCCAGAAGAGCAAGCCTCTCCCTCTCAATACACCTTATCATGTTGTTTTTGTCTGCAACTCTTTGTGTGGAAGCAGAAGAAGAAGAAGACAAGCAAACAAAAACGAAAAGGTAAAGAAAGAGGGGAAGTAGGGTAGTAGTAGTAGTAGTAAACAACATTCTCATAGGTTGTAGGAATAATATTGTTTTTGAGAGCATGATGGATGGATAGATGCTTTATGAAATCTTGCAATGGGACGGAGAACAACCAAACTAACCCTAATATATATACTGTAATTTCCAGAGCATTTAATTTTGTTGGATTCAAACACAGCTCATTAATGAAAATGAGTGGATTTATAAATTAATTAGTAATTCTCTATGTTTAATTTAATACAATTTAAATTTGATTTTAATTAATAAAATAGTTTATAATATTTTAAAAATTAAATAAGGAGTTAATTTTATTTTTGGTCCTATATGACAACTCACTTTTACTCTTTTTTTTTTATCAGAACATTCACTTTTGGTCCTTGTGACATGACCATTTTTTGTCATCTATCAATAAAACAATTTAAATCTTAAATACAAGGGCATTTCGGTCTTTAATTATGAATTGTTTTTAAAAAAAAACATATAAAAATATAATAGGTCAATCCACTATCTAAAAAAAAAAATCTATATTGCGTTATATTTAATGATATTTCAACAATTTTGTTGACGAAGGATAAAAAATAGTCCTGCCACAATAATATTAGGACCAAATAATAATGTTCTAATAGAAAATGACTAAAAGTTGACTGTCACTTATAAATCTAAAATAAAAAATAAAATTAACTCTTAAATAAGTCTATATTCACAAATCTTAATATTTTTTTTCTTTAAATTTTCAACAATGATGTTTTAAGAGTTTTGTTAGAGTTGGTGACAGGGACTGGAGAAGTGTTTGGAAATTAGAAAATTTCATGGAAAGAGGATGAACACATACATAAAGTCATAAAGCAACAATAATTGTTTTTACTTAATTCCAATACTAATTCATTATAAAGTAAAATTTGATACAAAATACCATACATAATTTATTATAATAACAAATTGTTAGAATATCATATACTCCGTAATATTTTGATAATTTATTAATTTATTTATTTTTACTATATAAAAGTTAAATATATGTGAAGCAAATAATTAAGAATTGCTGAACGTGCCTCAACAAAACAAGTTAAATCAGAATCAGCATAACTAAAGTTAGATATAAACCTAGGGTGTGGTTGAGTTGAAGGGACTCATCTATCTTTAACCAAGCGTATCAAAGGTTTAATTCTTGGCTTTAGGTATGGAGTAGCCTTAAATCTCTTGATCAATTATCCCACCCATTAATGTGTCTACAATTCAGTTAGAGGATTAGTTATTGTGGCCGACAGTAAAAGTCTTGAGTATGTCCAAAAAAAAATGGAATAGATATTAGTTTAACATGAATATGAATAAATTTCTTTTGTCGAAAAAATATATTGTAATCATAATTAATGTAGACATTTAACAAACAAATAAATAGTATTTCAATACCAAAAAAAATCTTGGTGTTAGAAAATCTTTTCACAATATGATCCTTTTCACACGCAAACACGCAAATTTTATGTACTACAGTATTATGATACTGTTCACACGCAAATTCTATTTAATTTTAGAAGTTCATTCTATTTTTTTTTATCATAAATTAACAAGTGACAGTCTATTTTAGTTCTTTTTATCTTTAATCTTAGTATTATTGAGGCATGATCATTTTTGGTCTTCCATCAACAAAATCATTAAAATGTCGTTATGTGGCATGGCAATTTTTTGTTCTCCGTCAACAAAATCGTTGAAATGTCGTTAAATACAATAACATTTTGATCTTTTTATATAAAGTAAGTTGACTCGCTATATTTTTATTTGTATTTTTGTTGAGAAAAAATTCATAATTAAAAACTTAAATGCCCTTATATTTTACAAAATTTAACTGTTTTGTTGATGGATGACTAAAAATGATCATGCCATAATAATACTATAACCAAATGAGAATGCTTAAAAAATGACTAAAAGTGGATTGACACTAATAAATCTAAGACCAAAATAGAATTAACTCTTAATTTTAGTCTCAATTTTACCAAATGCTGATGCAAAAATGCAAATGTTGTCATTAGTTAATTTAGGAAGTGCTCTTTTTAAAATCAACTAATAACAAGAAGTCATAATTAGATTATTAGAATTTGTGAAACTTTTAATTTATCAAACTTTATTCTTCTATGCATACACTAGAAAATTTCATTAAGAAGTTCAAAAATTTTAGAAGAAAACGAAAAATGGAAAATGAAAAGAAAAAAAACCTATTAAAAAGGCCTTGTTAAACTAGTTTATCATGATTTAAAGGTTTACCCTTAATTTATAATAAATAGATTTTATAACAAAATTTGTTGTGCATTAGTGTTAGGATAATGGTGAACTGAACATACATTGCTTTACAAATTAAAGTATCCGATTTTTAATAGCCGTTGCTTGTTTAGGGATGGTAGATTGGGTGGGATAGTAGCCGGTACAACTTTAACACTTGAATTTGACCCACCATTCACTATAAACAAAATTTTTATATCTAAATCTAATTCATTTAGAACGGACATGAGGGGGTAATATGGGTTATATGTAAATTTTCATATTTATGCATGTTGACTGACATTTACAAATAGTAGAAAAATTTCTTCCATTTTTTTTTTGAAAGAAATTAAACTTTCAAAATGGTGTAAAGACTTTACTAAAAAAAAATTAAACTTACAAAATGGTGTAAAGAATTAAACTTACAAAATGGTGTAAAGACTTTACTAAAAGGAAATTAAACTAACAAAATGGTGTAAATACTTTGACTTAATGATTTATTTACATCAAAGACTTTGACTTTGATTTATATTGTGAAAATTTATGAAACAAAAATGAGCAAATATCAAGTTTTGTCCCGTATGAGTAAAATGATACTTTTGGTCCACATGTTTAATTTTACCAATTTTCATCCATAACTATTGCTTTAGTATCAATTTTCCTCCACGACTATGGTTTTAGTGTCAAAATTCATCACGATAGTCACCCCTTTGTTTAAGACATGTTAAAATCTAACATTTTTAAAAGAATTTTCATCATTTTCAACTTAAGATCCCAATTTGAGAATGAATAAAGAGATTTAAACCTAAAAATCAATCTTATTTCGTAGTTCTCCTCATCATCCTACCTTAATTTGATGAGGATAATTGCCAATTAGGATTAATTTTAAGACTTAAAATCTCTTTATTAATGTTCAAATTGAAATCTTAATTTGAAAAGAACAAATATACCTGACTAATTTTCCTTTAAATCTGGACTAAATGGTGTATCCACATGGAAAACTTGACTTAGTGGTGTATACATTGACAATTTTACACAAATGTTGTGGAAATTTGATAAAAGAAAAAAATTATCCGAAAATATTCAACCCTCGTGCTAGAAATTTTTGTTTTGTTTTGTTTTTGTTTTTGTTTTTTTGTTTTTAAATAATATCCTTTTCACACATACTCATGAATTCTATGTATGTCTACACATAATTTTTTGTTTGTTTGTTTGTTGTTTGTTTTGTTTTTGTTTTTGTTTTTGTTTTTGTTTTGTTTTGTTTTGTTTTGTTTTGTTTTGTTTTTTGGGATTAAAAGCATAATGTAATACATTTGTGGACATGTGTCATCGTTATTTTGGCTTAGATGTATGACATGAGAAATCCCGAATGGGATATGTGAAAGTTATATTCAACGCTTATAAAACAAGAATTCTTACATTTTCTTCTTTCTAAATTTACATGCTTTTAATTTACAGTTAAAATTGGTCCATTTTGATATAGGAGTTATAGTATATGATGCAGAGAAGGAACAAAGAATATGTAAATTTATAAGCTAATAGTAATATAATATTGTAATATAAATATAGAAAAATAAAGATGTAACCCTTAAAAAACTGATCTGCTGCAATTTAACTTATTTAATTCAATAAATCAAAAGTAATTTTAAAAGGATTATGTATTATTGATAATTAAAAATTATTAATCATTTAATTGCTTCCATTTTAATTCATAAACATTGTTAAACCGGGTCTATAATGTAACTATTTAAGTAGTCCAAACCAAATCATATTGATGAGCAAATTATACCATGAACCAGTTCAGTGTTCACTTTGCTTTGTAAATTTCAATTTAAAACAATATTTAAATTATGTAACTGCTGTTAAAATGGTTACATAAGAGTTTAATGAAATTTGAAACACAAACACAAGCCCTAGCAATAGATAGTTTATAATAAGGCTCCTTTATGCGATCAATCTAATAAAAACATCTAGATGCACCCTAAATGATTTAGCTATGCATTGTAAAGCAATAAATGGAAAAGTAAAATTATAACAGGATGAAAGCCATAAAAGCAATAACAAGAATTGAATGAATTGAAGGTACTTACAGCTTTAATTTGTAAGAAATTGAAGATTACAATGTTGAAACTATTTATGAAATGAAGATTAAAAGTCCTAATCTATACCAATTCTTAGTAGGAAGAAGTCAAAGGATGAAAAAGCTCTCCAAACTATATCTAGAAGTTCCTAAAATGACAAATAACTTTTTATTTAAAATAATTCTATGCGCTCCCCACCTCCCACCAAGCTTGTAATGGGAATAGTAATTGTTGTTTAATTTGTGCATCAATTTCAATTTCTAATTTTTTTTTTTAATCTAGACCAATGTCGCTAAAATAATTCACTTTGAACATTTTTATGTTGAGATCTGACCAAAACACTACGACCACACTTAATAGCCACAACCTTGTGGTTTGCAAAGGAGGCAACCACACCCATGAATATAATGGTGGATGTTGTGGTACTTGGTTACGTTCTTGCCCCAAACTCAACTTTTTTCCAATGTCTTGATGATTGTCCCTTCAAACATAGACACTCTAAAAAAATTAAGTAAAATATATTCGAAAATAGGTGAAATAATGTAGTTTCCTTATAGGATTGTAAATGCAGAACAAGCAAACACAATAACATTGATAATTAGAATGGAGTAGATGATGATAATACATTATCTTAGAATATGATAAACATATGGGATTTTAGTAACATACATAAAGAGGAATTATTGAAAAAACCAATACAAACTTTTTTCTATAAAACAAATGGAGGAAAGGTACATAGCTTCAAACAGAGTGCTTCATCCAAATGATGTGTAATGCTGCACTTATTATTCATTCCCAATTTGCACATAACCAATCTGTTTCAAGTATGTCAAATTCAGTCAAAAACTTGATCATCGATCCAATAAGCACGATACAAAATCAAAGGACGACTCTAACAATTTCATAGCTAGTTTAAAAGACATTTTCACCAAAATAAAATAATACACTAGCGGAGTAATTATACCTCTTGTCACTCATTCATTGAATCATGCATCTTGTGCGCCTAAGCTTTTGTTGTAGCCTGCCCAAATATATTTTCACTTTCACATAGAGCCAATCTTTGACATCATTCAAGAACTCATAGTAGGCCGTTCTCCATGAGTTTTTGAGCACCAAAGTGACCACAATTCCCCAAAAGCAAAGAGAGAACCCTAACACCATCGATATGTAAAACTCCCTGTCTAGAAAAGTATCACCTTCTTGGTAGTCATTGATTTTACGTTGGGGAGGAACATCTGGCGAACATTTGGGAAGTGGGTCCCCACATAGTCCAATATTTCCCGCATAGGAAGAAACATCAAAGCTTTGCAATTGAGTGCCAGTTGGGATTTTGCCCGACAAGAAGTTGTTCGACAAATCAAGAACATCAAGATAATTCAAACGAGCTAGGCCAATTGGAATTTCACCTGAGAGTTGATTTTGAGATAGATCAAGGACCTCTAAATGTTCAATTTGATAAATTGTCACAAAGATTGTTCCTGTCAAATGGTTATTTGAAAGGTTTAACAAAATTAATCCCTTGAGACCAGAAAGTTCCTCAGGAATATCTCCAATCAGTCGATTGCTTGAAAGATCAATAGCTTTTAGGAGTCCCAGTTGCTTCCTATATTCCCACTCTTGATTTTTCCACTGAATCAAAATATTGTCTATATAGTAATCATTTCCTGGTCGAAATGATGAACTATTTAGCATTAGATTTTGCATAGTACTTCCAACAGAACTGCTATTTTGCATCAGATAAGTAAAATTGTTGAAGCATGGTGGAATTTTCCCTGTCAATTCGTTTTTAGAAAGATCCAAGATTTGTATGCTTTTGAGATGGCAAATACTTAAAGGCACGTCCCCATAGAACTTGTTATGTCGAGGGCTAATAATGAGCAGATTTGTCAAAGATCCCCCAATCCATGATGGAATTCTTCCAGTAAACTTATTTCCTCCAAAATCAACAACACTCAGCGATGTGCAATTTTGAAGTGATAAAGGCAATTCCCCAGTAAGGTTGTTGTTACGCAAGTGCAATGACTCAAGTTCTATTAGGGAGCCTAAAGAGTTTGGAACCTTCCCTGAGAAACGATTATTTGCAAAGTTGAGAACATGCAAATCATCAACAAAACTCTTATTCCAACAATCAGGAATCTCACAAGAGAGTTGATTATATGAAAGATCAATAGAAGTAGCCGAGCTAATTGAGCATAAGAAGGAAATTGACCCAACAAACTTATTATTTGAGAGATGAAGTATAGAAGCTTCTTGAGGATTTATGAGTATCGGACCCCAAAATTTATTTGAACCCAAATCAACAATAGGAGGTAAGAAATGCGGCAATCTCCCACCAATGTTGTTGTATGACAAATTCAAGGACTGGTAACTCTTGGACATGTTCCAAAACCAATTGGGTATTTTATCGGAAATACCTCCAAAAGAAATATCAACTTCTAATACTTTGCTCTGAGTTTGTAACCATTTTGGAAATTGAGGCCCTACTTTGCACTTTGCCAAAGATAAAGATCTTAGTTGAAAAGGAGGACTCCAACTACTTCTCAAGTTGAAAGACAAGGCTACATTATTGGATAAATCCAAGAACTGAAGGTTGGTAAGGTTTGAAAAGTGGGCTTCAGTTACATCTCCTTCTAACAGGTTTGATGAGGCATACAATTCTTCAAGCTTTGATAGTTTCCTTATGGTTTTTGGTAAGCCCCCTTGTAGTTGATTTCCAGAGAGATCTAAGGAGGTTAAGGACGGAAAATGTGATAAATCAGGAAATTTTTCTGTAATTTGATTGTTGAATAAATCGAGACTCACAAGACCATATTTTTGTACAAAAACGTTGATGCCTTGAGAAAACCCTGTGATTTTGTTACTATATAAAGCTAAATCTTCAAGACTGGGAGGTAGTCCAAAACTAGGAAATGATCCATTCAACTGGTTTTCACCTGCTCGCAATTGTCTCAAGGATGGAAATTTTGTGCTGATATCGGCTGGGAGTTCACCATTGAGTTTATTCTCAGACAACTCTAAGCTTTGTAGTGAATTCCCTGCACCTCTTGATAACTTTTCAAAAAGCTCAACAATCGATTCGTTTAATTGATTATAATATATAGAGATCTCTCTCAAATGAGTTAGATTCCCAAAAGATTTCGGAATTCCATATGTGAAAGAATTAAAATCAAGATAAAGGTTCTCAAGAAGTGTCATGTCTCCAAATATGTCAGGGATGGGGCCTGCAAAGTTGTTGGATGATAGGTCAATGCTAGTGAGTTGTTTGCTAGCATTACGCAACAAACGGGATACTGAAGAATAAGTGAGATGGTTGTTAGAAAAATCAACAACGGAAAGAAACGAAGAAGAAGAATTCAATAAGAAAGGCAAAGTTTCTTGGAGTTCGCAATATTGCAATCGTATCTCCTCAAGAAAAGGCGGGAGGCGGACACTGGCTTTTAAATTATAAATTGGAACACCACCCAGATAAATGGATTTCAGAGACAAAAGAAGAGAGAGCCACTCAAAATTTTTTATTTCCAAATTGTTGTATCCTGCAATATTCAGAACTCGAAGACGGGTGAGGTTACCTAGCTGGGGAGGAATTGTACCAGTGAAACCCGTGTCGACAAGACTCAAGACATGTAATCTCTTAAAGGAATCAATGAATTCAGGGATAGGAGTCCCTTGAAAATCATTGTAACTGAGGTCCAGATAATTCAAATGCTTCAGTTCAAGTAGAGATGGACTAACCTTGTGGCCACTCAGTTGTTTACCAGCGTAATAACCATACTCATCATCTAAGGGGGCATGAAGATCAAGCATGGTTACATGACCAGTGCTGTTGTTGCAGTGAACACCCCACCAATTGCAACAATCATCATCACTTCCCCAAGAAGAGAGAAGGCCATAGTCATCCACAAGGCCTTGTTTGAAATCCAGAAGAGCAAGCCTCTCCCTCTCAATACACCTTATCGTGTTTTTGGCTTTATCTGGTTGTGCCAAAGCAGAAAACAAGCAAAGAAAAATTACAAGGTAAAACAAGGGGGGAAGTGTAGTAAACAACATTCTCATAGGTTGTACGTATGTTTTTGAGAGCATGATGATTTAGTAAGTTGTATGAAATCTTGTAGCGTATCCAATATACACACACACATATATAGACTTAGTGGGCTTCATGGAGTCATGGTTCATAATTCAAGTACGCTTAACGAAATATGAGTAGATTTTTAAATTAATAGTATGTAATATAATGTTGTAATATAAATATATATTTTGTTTCAATAGAAATTAATAAATAAATAGGCCTAAAAATAAACTTTGATATTTAACTTAACTGAATTATGCATATATTAATTTAAATTTATAACTATAAAAAATAATTAGAATTTAAACTCAAAAGCATTATAAAATGGGGTACAACTTCACTCTAAATATATAATCTAATATATTTTGAAGGTGGATCATTGATAAATGTTTTTTCTTGAAATACTCATGATTCTTTACAAGGTAATATATGCTCTATACTTTCTCAAATATTTTCTACCTAAAGAATCTAAGCCCCCATCACCAGGTTTGAACATATGACCACTTATTTGGAATGGTAACCAAGATGTCATCACACTATATAGTAGTTGACAATTGGCATGTTTATTTTTAGCATATTGAAGATTAATTTTTAATGTACTGAATGTTTTTTTTTTAGATAGTATATAAAAAATGAACCTTCAAAATATGAATATATAATATATTAAAAATAAATTTATATGCGAGTGGCATGTTTAATTTTGAAATATAGACTATGGTAAATAATGTAAGGCAATGATTGTTTTGCTTTGATGTATGACGGAAAAATCCTAATGGAATATTCAAAGCATATCAAACATTTAAATTTTAGGAAATTTTTGCTAGTAGAAATTTTCAAAGTAAAATAAGTAGTGGTTTAGGTACACTCCATAAATAAATTATCTTGAAATTAAAACTTGACTAAATGGTTTATTCACCGGAAGACTTCGACTTATATTGGATTAAGACCCAGGAAGACTTGACTTGATGGTGTTTTATTTATTTATTTTTTATTATATTTATTTTATTGGATGCTTGGAAGAATAAAAACAAACCAAAAGACTTGTGTTTTCCATTGAAGTCTTTGGCCCTGTTTGGTAAATGGCTATTGGCTGATTGGGTTGGCTGTTTGGGTTAGAATGTATGATTTGTTGATAATATTAACTTATTGTAGAAAGTTGTTTGATAAATTAGCTGTTAGCTGATAGTTGTTTGGTATAATTTCTTTTCTCAAAAAGCTAATTGAAAATGCTGCTTTGAGTAGCCTTTTGAATTTTAGCATTTTGGAGTTACAAAAAGCTTATTAACCAAACAACTAATAGTGGTCAAATAAGCCAAAATTGGTTGATAGGTTTGATTATTTACCAAACAGGGCCTTTGACTTATAAATATTGTGGAAATTTAGAAAAAAAGAAAACTTTTTAAGGTTGCTTTATTACTAATTGGAGAGTTTTACATGTTAGTTAATAATAAACAATGAATTTTATAAGTACTAAAAAAACAATGAATTTTATCAAATATATTTCTACAAACAACTAATATTATTGTTTGATCAATTAAAATAAGGGTCACACTTGTGTGAGATCGTCTTACGAATCCTTATTTGTGAAACGGGTCGGGTTGAATCAACATGCAAATGTCATACTTATATGCTCAAATGTAATACTAATCAGGAATAAATTTTTTTGTCATTTATAAGGGAAAATGTAATACTTTTGAAGAAAAATGTATGGTAATAATTTTACATTTTAATGTAAAAGTATTATATTTTCATCAAAAGTATTACATTTTTCATAAGAGTTAATTCAATTTTTAGTCCTTTTTTATTAGAACATCCACTTTTGGTCCTAGTATTATTGTGACATGACCATTTTCGGTCCTTTATCAACAAATCAGTTTAAATATCGTTAAATACAAGGACATTTCGGTCTTCAATTATGAATAATTTCAAAAAAATAAATATAAAAAACTACCGATTCAGCAAACTTTGTATAAAAAAGATTGAGATGTCTTTGTATTTAATGATATTTCAACGGTTTTGTTGCTGAAGGACTAAAATTGGTCATGCCACAATAATACTAGAACCAAATAAGGATGTTCTAATAAAAAAGGACTAAAAGTAGATTGTCACCTATAAATCTAGGACAAAATATGGAATTAACTCTTTTCCATAATAAGTAATGTCACCCTACTTATAAGAAAAAATATAATACTTTTGAGTAAAAATGTAATACTTTTAAATCGAAATGTAAAAGCATTACATTTACCATTATAAGTAACAATTTTTATTCTTGACTAATTAATATTACATTTGAGCATATAAGTATGACATTTATGCGTATAAGTATCACATTTTTACCTTGACTCGACCCGTCTCCCAGCAAGACAGTCTCACAGAAGTTTTTGCATTAAAATAAATATATTAATCCGCTATCACTAATTTCAATATAAAATCCTGACAATACATCCACTATTAGGACTCTCTGAGTTTGAGTCACGTTAGGACTAGCTATTCTACTCTACTTGAGACTCCCCTTGTATATATATCTCCTATTCCTCATCATTGTAATTGTTCAATTGAATCAATACAATATTCAGTTCTCATCTGGTATCAACTAGCCTAGGTTTATTTTCCAATGGCTAACAGCTCTGTTAATTCTTCCGAACGGACCGTTTCTGATGCAGCTATTTCTTCTGCGGTTTCTTCAGCAGCCGCTTCTCTGTCTGCTGCGCATCACTATGTTAGCATTAAGCTAACGAACAAGAATTTCTTGTTTTGGAGGACGCAGGTTATTCCGTTTCTTCGTGGGCATGAACTCATGGGTTTCGTTGATGGCACGAACTCTTGCCCTAATCGTTTTCTTCCCGTTTCTGAAGGCTCCTCCACTACTGCTGCTCTACCCAACCCGCTGCATGCTCCATGGGTGCGCCAAGATCAGGCGGTCCTTAGCATGTTAATCTCTTCACTTTCGTCGGAAGTCATGTACCTCGCAATTGGTTGCACTACGTCGCGTGATCTCTGGTTGGCGCTTGAGCAGGCTCTCGCCTCTTCCAGTCAAGCTCGGATTATGCATATTCTTGGACAGCTGCAAACAATACGCCAAGGTGATGCCTCCGCCGTCGACTACATTGCTCGTGCGCAAGTTATGGTGGAAGATCTAGCTCTTGCTGGCCGTGCGGTTCCTTTGGAGGATCAAAATATGTATATTTTCAGAGGTTTACGTCCAGAATATCACTTTGTCGTAGCCTCTTTGAATGTTCGAGGTCAGCCGGTGCGTCTTCCCGAACTCGCCGATCTCCTTGGCTCGCATGAGTTCGCTACCGGTGATAGCTATGGCGGTGTTCCAGCCCTTGCAGCTGCAGCTTTTGTTGGCCAGCGTGGTAATGGAGGTCGGTCGCGGTCTTGGCGAGGCGGATCGAATCGTCGCGGTGGGACTCCGTCGCGTGGCGGTGCTGCTTTCGTCGACCAACAGCAGCAGCAGGGCGGTGGTGTGCAGCGTGGACGTGGCTCGCATGGTGGTGGCAGGTCACGTGGGCGACGTGGTGGTAATTGGCAGCCTCAATGCCAATTATGTGGCAATTATGGCCATCTTGCACCAGCCTGTTTTTCTTTAATTAGCCGTGGACTCCAAGCTCATTTAACATATACTGAGGATGCGCCGAATCTTGTGTCTGACTCGCATCTTTGGATTCTAGACACTGGGGCGACAAATCACGCGACCCCTGATATTGCTGCGCTCTCTACATCTGAAGAGTACACTGGTGGTGATGCTCTTCGAGTTGGTGATGGTACAGGTTTGCTTATTAGTCATACTGGTCATGCTTCTTTTTCTACCCCGTCTAAAGTATTTAGGATGTTTGATATTTTACATGTTCCTGGTTTGTCTTCCTCTCTTTTATCTGTGCAACGCTTTGCAAAAGATAATAAAGTCTTTTTTGAGTTTCATCCATCCTTTTTTGTTGTGAAGGATATAGCAACCAAGGCAATTCTTCTTCGCGGCAATAGTTGCGGTGGTCTCTACACGCTGCCCATTCCGAAAAACAGTCCCCGTGCATTTATCTCGTCCCGTGCTTCCTCTTCCGTATGGCATGATCGTTTGGGACATCCTCATCAACGAGTCTTAGATCGTATTCTTCCTTTTTGTTCTGTTAGTGGTTCTAGTCGCAATAATCGTTATACTTCTTCTTTGTGTTATGCGTGTCAATTGGGCAAGTCTGCTCGTTTCCCTTTGCCACGTGTACACTCTGTTAGTTCGAATATTCTTGATTTGATTTATACTGATATTTGGGGACCAGCTCCTGTTTTGTCTTCTTCTGGTTATCGTTATTTTGTTCTTTTTGTTGATGACCATTCTCGTTACACGTGGTATTATCCTATGAAATTGAAGTCTGACTTGTATGCCATTTTTGACAAGTTTCGTGCCTTAGTTGAACGGTCATTTAATCGCAAAATTAAGGCTATTCAGTCTGACATAGGAGCTGAATACAAAAAGTTACATATTGTTCTTCTTCAGTTAGGGATTAATCATAGACAATCATGTGCCAACACTCATGAACAGAATGGTCGTGTTGAGAGGAAGCACATGCATATTGTCGAAACGGGTCTTACTCTTATGGCTCGTGCGTCTGTTCCATCTCGTTTTTGGGACTTTGCTTTTGAAACTGCTGTTTACTTGATTAATAGAATGCCATCTAGTGTTTTGCAGAATTCCAGTCCTCATTTATTGTTGCATAAATCTTCTCCCTCATACTCTTTTCTTCGTGTGTTTGGTTGTCTTTGTTATCCTCACTTGCGTCCTTATAATCGTCACAAAATGTCATATCGGTCATCTCCTTGTGTCTTCTTAGGTTATCCTGAGTCTTTTAGGGGGTACAGATGCATGGACTTAACGACTAATAAGATTTATATCTGCAGACATGTACACTTTGACGAGAATGTGTTTCCCTTTGTTAGTAGGGTTGCTGTGTCATCTCCTCCCTCTGTGCAGAATCCGTGGGCTGAATCGGTTTTACAGGTATTGTCATCTTCTCTTGCTGATTCTGCTGAGGCTGATTCTCCTGTCACCACCACTGCTGCTCCTACTCGTCAAAGAGGACGACCCCGTGGCAAGTCCACACGTCCGACTGTTCGCTCCCATGCAATGGCTACGAGGAGTCGGTCTGTGGCTCCACTTTTGGCTCTCTCTGCTCAGGCCTGTCCTACCGAGCCCACTTGCTACACTCAGGCAGTTAAATTTTCTGAATGGCGAGAGGCAATGGATCTAGAGTTCAATGCGCTTTTGCACAATCAGACTTGGGTTCTAGTTCCTCCTCGCCCAAGTATGAATGTGATTGGGTGTAAGTGGGTTTTTCGTACTAAACGTAAAGCTGATGGTTCAATAGAGAGGCATAAGGCGAGACTTGTGGCGAAAGGGTTTAATCAAGTTCCTGGTCAGGACTTTTTTGACACCTTTAGTCCGGTTGTGAAACCCACTACAGTCAGATTGCTTTTGAGTTTGGCTATTTCCTCAGGTTGGGTGGTTAGGCAGCTTGACGTACACAATGCATTTTTGAATGGTGATTTGGCTGAGACTGTTTATATGCGTCAACCACCCGGGTATGCTGATGCTCAATTGCCTGATCACGTTTGTCTGTTGAAGCGTTCCTTATATGGCTTAAAGCAAGCTCCACGAGCTTGGTTTAATCGGCTGCATACTTTTTTACTCTCTGTTGGGTTTATAGCTTCAAAGACTGATGTGTCATTATTCTATTACTCTCGTGGTTCTGCATGTGTGTATCTTTTAGTATATGTTGATGACATTTTGGTAATGGGGACTGATGAGCTACTAGTGTCTGATTTACTCTCTAAACTGTCTACTGCTTTCAAAATTAGAGATCTTGGTGAACCCGGTTTCTTTCTTGGAATTGAGCTAGTCAAAACTAGCAATGGTGTTATTCTTTCTCAGCAGCGGTACATGTCATACATCTTGAAACGGGCTAGAATGACTTATTGTAAACCTCTCGCAACTCCTATTTCTGCATCGAAAACTCCATTGCTTAATTCAGATTCATATGAAGATCCAACGAAATACAGGAGTTTGGCTGGTGCTCTCCAGTATCTCACAATTACACGGCCAGACTTATCCTTTGCGGTCAATCAATTGTGTCAACATATGCATGCTACAACATTGTCTCATTGGGAGCAGCTAAAACGAGTGCTCAGGTATGTCAAAGGCACCCTCTCATTCGGCTTGCGTGTAACTCAGTCAAATTCTAGAGAGCTTCATGCTTTCTCTGATTCTGACTGGGCTGGTTGTCCTGAGGACCGTAAATCTACTAGTGGGTATGCAGTGTTTCTTGGCACCAATCTTATCTCTTGGGTGTGCAAGAAACAGAAGACAGTTGCAAGATCATCCACGGAAGCTGAGTATAAAGCCTTGGCTGATGTTTGTGCTGAGGTAATATGGATCATGTCCTTGCTGCGTGAGATCAAAATTGATGGCATCCCTACTCCCAAATTATGGTGTGACAACCTTGGTGCTACTTATATGTGTGCGAATCCAATTTTTCATGCAAGAACTAAGCACGTGGAGATTGACTACCACTTTGTTAGAGATAGGGTTGCCAATGGAGATATTCAGGTTAACTTTATTTCCACAAAAGATCAATTAGCTTATATCTTTACAAAAGCTTTGCCTAGTCCTAGATTTTCTTTTCTTAGGGACAAGCTTCAGGTTAGTAGTTTACCCTGTGCTTGAGGGGGAGTATTAGGACTCTCTGAGTTTGAGTCACGTTAGGACTAACTATTCTACTCTACCTGAGACTCCCATTTATATATATCTCCTATTCCTCATCATTGTAATTGTTCAATTGAATCAAATACAATATTCAGTTCTCATCTCCACCACTGGGTAAACTTTGAACGCAAAATTAAGAGGAAAAATGAAAAGAAAAATCCGATCCCCATTTTAATAATTAAAAAAGATGCATGATGAATGGATTAGCTTGCAATTGCTGACTCTAATTTTTTACCATTGACCAATTATATGCTTTCGACAATGATGTTACTAGAGAGTTGCCCGGGAAAGAGGGCCTGGAAATTAGGAAATTTCATGGAAGAGGAAGAAAAAAGCATGAGCACGGCATGCAGAATAGTAATATTTATATTTATGGCCCTTTCCGCCGCCGCCATCGTCATCATCATTTATTAAATATCTTATGGGTTACACTTGTGTGAGATCGTCTCACGGATCCTTATTCGTGAGACGAGTTGGATCGGGTCAAAACACCATGTAAATGTCATACTTATATGTGCAAATGTCATACTTATATGCACAAATATAACACTAATCAATAATACAATTTTTGTTACTTATAAGAGAAAAATTAATACATTTTTCATAATAAGTAATGTTGACATATGCCCCTTACTTATAAGGGCAAATATAATACTTTTGAGGGAAAATGTAATACTTTTAAATCGAAATGTAAAAGTATTGTATTTTCCCTTAAAAGTATTACATTTACCTTTATAAGTAACAAAAATTTTATTATTGATTAATATTGCATTTGAGCATATAAGTATGACATTTGTGCATATAAGTGTTACATTTGCATCTTGACCCGACCCGACCCGTCTCATGGTGAGACGGTCTCACACAAGTTTTTGTCATATCTTATCTATTCACATTATTTAAAATTTTTGAATTAAATAATCTAATTTATATTATATTTTATAATTTAAGTATAATTATTTTGCATATAATTTACAATTTTATTATAATTATTGATATTATAAAAAAAAACAAATAAAAAGCATCCTGGAAAAATAAATGAAAGAAAAAAAATGGTGCATTGGAAGGTAGTGTCTTCTGAAAATTGCAATTGCAGACCAAACATAGTACTCCCTCTGTCCCATTTTACATGTCTTGTTTACTATTCATTGGTCAAACCAACTCTTTCTTCATTGCTTATTTTCTTTAGTAATTTTTAATTATTTTTAAATTTAATTTTTTGTGTTTAATAGTACTTTTAATGTCGTTTCTAAATATATAAATTTTATATACTAATACTAAATTTAATATTATGAAAAATTGAATTAAAAATAACTCCAGTCAAGCCTCGTTAACCGAATCTAACAAACAAAATGGGTCGGAGGTAGTAATTATTATATGTACTTCAAATGATGACATACATAAGACTGACTTGTTACATTGGAAAAACAAAAACACGTTTTTCTCTCCAAAGAAGGTGAAGGAAACACACAGAGATCTTCAAACAGATCAGAGTACTCCATCCACTTCCTTTAATTCTCTGCTGCGATATGATGCACCTATTATTCATTCTCGGCCTATCTGAACACATTCCCATTCAAAGTCAAGACAAATTAAGGATTGGTCATAAGTATATGCAAGTGATGGCCCATTTTAAAGAGCTATTATTACAATGAAAATAGACCAAGATGAAATATTCCGTAATATACTAACAATACATATGGTTGATGAAATAAATTTTGAGGGAATAGTATAAACAAAGAACAGAATAGCAGCGCAATTCAATTGTTTGATTCGTGCATGGAATAGATTTAGAAAATGTATTATAGTCGGTTAAATTAAGGAATTGAATAGAAATGCAATAAACATTAAAAAAAAAACCCTTGATTGATATAATAATAATAATAATAATAATAATAATCCGTAGTACATAACAATAAATTAGATATTACCAAATTAAGTTAGTATTATAAACTCATGAATATCTTAATACCAGGGTCTTCCTTAGAATAGTTATTCCCTTGCAAGGGAAATAGATCATTCTCGGGAATACATTTTTTTTAGAATAAAATGACTTACCAAATGACCGATTAGGTCTATTCTTGAAATGCTATTTCATTCCCAACCTATTTCGTAAACCAAACATGTTGTAATAATATATCAAAGTAATATAATTCTACCTCTTATCATCATATGCGTCTAACCTTTCGTTGTAGCCTAGCCAAATATATCTTCACTTTCACATAGACCCAATCTTTGACATCATTGAAGAATCCATAGTAGGTTGATCTCCATGAGTCTTTAAGCATCAAGGTGACCATAAATCCATAATTCCCCAAAAGCTACGAGAGAATCTGAGCACCATAGGCATGTAAAACCCTTGATAAAAAAAATCATAACCTTCTTGATAGTCATTGATTTTGCTATGTGGAGGAACATTTGGAAAGTGGGTCCCACATAATCCAATATTTCTGGCATAGTCATTGATTTTGCTATGTGGAGGAACATTTGGAAAGTGGGTCCCACATAATCCAATATTTCTGGCATAGGAAGAAGCATTGAAAGTTTGCAATTGTGTGCTAATTGCGATTTTTGGCATAGGAAGAAGCATTGAAAGTTTGCAATTGTGTGTCGATTGTGATTTCTGTCATAGAAAGAAGCATTGAAAGTTTGCAATTGTGTGCCAAGTGGGTCCCCACACAATCAAAGATTGTATTATTATAGCATATTTATGAGCTCTACAAAATAATTGACTCGAAGATTGATATCATCTTATTCAAGGATTGCATTCTACTCCTTCCAATCGTGTGAGATTTACAAAATTATACATATAGATAATATTTCTATCACAAGTATATGTATCAAACATAATTTAATAAGCTAGATAGCATGCAATTATTAATCCAATAACCATAAAAGACACGATTGAATAAAAAAACAATTATATTAAGGCAATAAAACAATTAGGAGCGCAGCAATGTCTTCTTCTATTTTTTTGAAAGGATTAGGAACAATGTCTTAGCATAGGTAAATTCAAGTATTGCAAATTTATTAGCTTCTGTTATAATTTAATCTGAACTGGACTATAATGCACATGGGCCAAACCACACTAAAAGATATTTTATCAATGTGGGACTCTTAACACTCCCCCTCAAGTGGACAACCGGGCCATTTTGAATCTACGCCACCAAAGTGGACCGAACAAGCGGGCTTACAACACCCATACGAAAGCTTGGACGCCACCAATACCCATAACCGGGTGTACACAAAGTGGACCGAACAGGCTCTGATACCGTTATCAGAGAACTGGACTATAATGCACATGGGCCAAACCACACTAAAAGATTGAATTCAACCAATTAGCTAGTCTAACCCATAGCCTTATAAACCCTCAATGTGGGACTCTTAACAGCTTCTAGAAACAAAAACAAAAAAGATAAAATAAACAATAAAGAAATTTATGAATATAGAAACCCCTTTTACTTCACAAAGAAATATTGATTACAAGCCTTCATGAGATGTTAAGTTTCTTTCATAAGAGTGGTTAAAACCCCCAAAAGTTCTTCAGCCGTTTCCTTGAAGTGTTAGGTCAAAACGCCACTTAAATAGAGATTTGCGACCATTGGCATGCCGCATACATGGCCGTGGCGTGTCAAAAGGTGCGTTACAATATGTTGCGTCAAGTGGCATTGGCCTTGTCTCTCAGCGTGTCGATTTTTGCCTTATTCTTTCTCCATATTTTAGTATGAATATCTCAAATTCTCAACACTTTGAACATAAAAAGTTGTAGAGATTCATCTTAGCTTTCCATGAACACTCTAATCATCACAATTAAACTTTGTATGAAAGAGATATGATCAAAATGCTATCAGCATGTTGCAAGGTCGTGTCCATGCGCATGTTGAAATTTGTCCGGCCACCATTTTGACCCTAATTTGTCCCAAATCTTCAAAAACTATGAACATAAAAGTCATTAGAGATTGTCTTAGTTTTTCATGAACACTTAAATCACTTTAATTGAATACTGAGATATAGGACCAAAATACTTACGGCATCTCACAAATTGCATATTTTGTCATTTTTGCATAGAAATTCTTAAAAACAAATATTATTGAATTAAAGAATATATTCAATAACTAAACAAGATACATGCAAAATCATCATAAATATGATATTAGAAATAATTGTAATTAGTAAGCACTTATCATTATTCCATTGGCTGGTCTCCACCCTCTCTTGTCCATGAACTATGTTGGTGTGTCACATTCTTGGTTTATGTGACTTGCCTGCTGCTTTAATTTCTTTACCAAGATCGAAAAAAAAATACAAAATACAAGAAAAAATAAAGTAGAAGAAAAAAGACGTGCTTGAAAGATGGAAAGTTAAAGATGATGATAAAATATATATTCTATGAGAATGCGAAAAATAGATAGTATTTTAGTAACATAAATAGGATTTATTGAAAATATAAATACAAACTTTTGTGAGTTCCTCTAAATCAAATGCAAGAAACAGACATCTTCAAACAGAATGAGTGCTCCATACAAATTCTTCATTCCCAATTTGCACATAATCAATCTGTGTAAATTATATCAGATTAATGGCGGCAAAAACATGATCAATTTGTACGATACAAAATTAAAAAGGCAAGTCTAAAAGATATTGTTTCACCAAAAAGAGACCAAAAATGAAATAATACAGTAGTGGGGGTAATTATACCTTTTATTGCTTCATCAAATCATCATATGCGCCTAAGCTTTCTTTGCGTCCTGACCAAATAGATCTTCATTCTCACATATAGCCAATCTTTGACATCATTCAAGAACTCATAGTATGCAATTCTCCAAGAGTCTTTGAGCATCAAAGTGACTACAATTCCCCAAAAGCAGAGAGAGAACCCTAACACCATGGATATATAAAACCCTCGATCCAGAAAATTATCACCTTCTTGAAAGTCATTGTTTTTGTTTTGTGGAGGAATATATGCAGAGCATTTGGAAAGTGGGTCCCCACACAATCCAATATTTTCGGCATAGGAAGAAGCATTGAAACTTTGCAACTGAGTGCCAGATGGGATTTTGCCGGATAAAAAGTTGTTCGACAAGTCAAGAACATCAAGATAATTCAGACGAGCAAGACCTATTGGAATTTCACCGGATAATTGATTCCTAGACAGATCAAGGACTTCCAAATTTTCCATCTGATAGATTGTTGAAAATATTTTTCCAATCAAATGATTTTTTGAAAGGTTCAAGGAAATTAATCCTTTGAGAGAAGAAAGTTCCCTAGGAATATGTCCAATCAATTGATTGCTTGAAAGGTCAATACTTTTTAAGAGTCCCAATTGCTTTCTATATTCTCTATCTTGATTTTTCCACTGAATCAAAATATTGTCTATATAGGAATTAAGTCTTCCACCTGAGGTATTATTAAGATATCTTATAGCATTTCCAATTGATCTACTATTTTTCATCATAAAAGTGAAATTGTAGAAGCAATGTGGAATTTCCCCAGTCAGTATGTTTTCAGAAAGATCCAAGATCTGGATGCTATGAAGATGACAAATACTTGAAGGCACTTTCCCATAAAACTTGTTATGCCGAAGACTAACAATAAGCAAATTTGTCAAAGATTCTCCAATCCATGGTGGAATTTTACCCACAAACTCATTTCCACCAAAATCCATAACCCTCAGTGATGTGCAATTTTGCAATGAGGAAGGTAATTCCCCACTAAATTTGTTATTTCGCAAGTGCAACGATTGAAGAAAATATAGAGAGCCTAAAGAGTGTGGAACCTTCCCAGAAAAATTATTATTTGCAAGGTTAAGAACAACTAAATCAAAAGCACTATTATTCCAACAATCAGGAATCTCCCCAGAGAGTTGATTATATGAAAGGTCAATAGAAGTAGTAAGAGATTGAATAAATGAACACAAGAAATAAATTGACCCAACAAACTTATTATTTGACAAATGAAGTATAGAAATATCTTTGGGATTTATGGATATTGGGCCCCAAAAATTATTAGAACTCAAATCAACAACTTTAAAAGAATGGGACTCATTTAGTAAATAAGGCAATCCCCCACCAATCTTATTGTATGACAAATTCAAGTACTTGTAACCCTGGGAGAAGTTCCAAAACCAATTGGGTATTATATCAAAAATATCACTTGAAGAAATATCAAGATCAACTATATTATTCTGAGTGTGCAGCCATTTTGGAAATTGAGGTCCTATTTTACAGTTTGCTAATAATAAGAGGGAAAGTTGAATAGGAGGAACCCAATTACTACTCATGTTGAAAGACAAGGCTACATTAAAGGACAAATCCAACTCTTGAAGTTCGGTAAGGTTTGAAAAGTGGGCTTCAGTTACAACTCCTTCCAATGAGTTTGATGAGGCATACAACCTATTAAGCTTTGATAGCTTGCCTATAGTTTCTGGTAAGTCCCCTTGTAATTGATTTTCAGAAAGATCTAACACTCTTAAGGACAAAGCATGTGATAGATTGGGAATTTGTCCTGTAATTTGATTTACATGGAGATGTAACTCTCTTAAAGACAAAATATGTGATATATCAGGAATTTGTCCTGTAATTTGATTGTGAGAGAGATCTAGCACTCTTAAAAACAAGACATGTGATAGGCAGGGAATTTGTCCTGTAATTTGATTTCTAGAGAGATATAACTCTCTTAAGGACAAAGCATGTGATATATCAGGAATTTGTCCTGTAATTTGATTTGTAGAGAGATCTAGCACTTTTAAGGACAAAGCATGTGATAGATCAGGAATTTGTCCTATAATTTTGTTGTTGGACAAATCTAAATATTCCAGACTTGAAGGTAATCGGAAGTTTGATCCATTTAGCTGATTATTTGTTGCGCGCAATTCTCTCAAAGATGTAAATCTGGTGTTGATATCTGCAGGGAGTTCACCAGTGAATTTACTCCCAGATAAGTCTAAGATTTGTAGAGATTTCCCTGCATCCTTGAGCAACTTTGGGAAAAGTTCAGCAATTGATTCATTTAATTGATTATCACACATAGATAAAATTCGTAGATGAGTTAAATTCCAAAAAGATTTTGGAATTCGATCCGTGATAATAGAATCCAGATAAAGGCTCTTAAGAAATTCCATGTCTCCAAATGCATGATCAGGAATGGTATCTGCAAAGTAATTTCCTGACAGGTCGATGCTAGTGAGTTTTTTGCTTGCATTGCGCAGCAAGTGGAATACCGAAGAAGTACTCATATAGTTGTAAGAAAAATCGACGGAGAGAAATGGAGAAGAAGAATTAAGTGAGAATGGCAAAGATCCATGGAGTTTGCATAATGACAACCGTAATTCCTCAAGGAAAGGAGGGAGGGTGACACTGGATTTTGATGACTCAATTAAATCAATGTCAACACCAGTGAGATAAAAGGATCTCAGAGAAGAAAGAAGAGAGAGCCACTCAAGATTTTTTATCTTCAAATTCAAATTAAAATAATCTTCATAAATATTTAGAACTCGAAGATTAGTAAGGTTCCCAAGCTGTGGAGGAATTGTACCAGCGAACCTGGTATTCATAATTCTCAGGACACGTAATCTCTTAAAGGAACCAATGAATTCGGGGAAACGATTCCCTTGAAAATCATTGTAACTGAGGTCCAGATAATTCAAATGCTTCAGGGCAAGTAGAGATGGGCTAACCTTGTGGGCGCTCAGTTGTTCAACTGGATCACCATAATCATCTAAGTGGGCATGAAGATCAAGCTTGGTTACATGACCAGTGCTGTTGTTGCAGTGAACACCCCACCAATTGCAACATTCATCACTTCCCCAAGAAGAGAGAAGGCCATAGTCATCCACAAGGCCTTGTTTGAAATCCAGAAGAGCAAGCCTCTCCCTCTCAATACACCTTATCATGTTGTTTTTGGCTGCAACTCTTTGTGTGAAAGCAGAAGAAGACAAGCAAACAAAAACGAAAAGGTAAAGAAAGGGGGGAAGTAGCGTAGTAGTAGTAGTAGTAAACAACATTCTCATAGGTTGTAGGAATAATATTGTTTTTGAGAGCATGATGGATTGATGGATAGATGCTTTATGAAATCTTGCAATGGGAGGGAGAATAACCAAACTAACTCTAATATATATACTGTAATTTCCAGAGCATTTTGTTGGATTCAAGGACAGCTCATTAATGAAAACGAGTGGATTTATAAATTAATTAGTAAATCTCTATGTTTAATTTAATACAGTTTTTTAATTTGAATTTAATTAATAAAATAATTTATAATATTTTTAAAACTAATTAAATAAGTCTACATTCACAAATCTTGAATTTTTTTTCTTTAAATTTTCAACAATAATGATGTTTTAAGAGTTTGGTTAGAGGTGGTGGCCGGGACGAGAGGAGTGTTTGGAAATTAGAAAATTTCATGGAAAGAGGATGAATACGTACTATAGATAAATAGCAGACAAAGACTTGTCTCAGTAAACATTTTTTTATTTAGTTCCAAGAATTATTCATTATAAAGCGAAATTTGATGCAAAGTACCGCACATAATTTATTATAATAAGAAAGTGTTGCCCTGTCAGTTGTTAACTGTTAGCTGATTTGATTAGAAGGTATAACTACTTGATTACATTAGCTGATTGTTAGGGACTCAGGGCCAGATTTTAGGACGTGCAAAATGTGAAACAGCACAGGACTCCAAAATTTTGGGGCCCCCTAGTCTAGCCCTAACCTAATAGTTAGTATATGTATTTGTGATTATATTGGCCCAAAATTAGGTTTTTTGCATTTTTCTCTTTGCAATTTTTATTCAATTCACAGTTTATTTATACTTTGATAGGGCCTCACTTATTTAACAGCACAGGGCTACGCAAATAAAAAAAAATCAGCCTTGTTGATTATAGAAATGTGTTTGGTAAATAGCTATTAGCTAATAGTTGTTTGGTATAATTTCTTTTCTCAAAAAGCTAATTGAAATAGTTGTTTTGATTAACATTTTGGAGTTAAAAAAGTTGATTAATCAAATACTCATATTGATTTTTAACCAAGTCAAATAAGTCAAAATTGACTGATAGGCTAAACACAAAGAGTTAATATTGCATCCAATAAAACTCAAACTCATAATTTCCCTTATCACAGAGTCAATATCGCATCCAATTAGGCTCAAATTCATAATCTCCCATATAAGGGAGCAATTTGGAGACATTGGACCACAAGGTCATGTGTGACATTCTAGTTTTATTAAAAAAAAAAAAAAACATTTAAAAAAATTGGTGTAAAGACTTTGGCGACTTTGACTTATATTGTAGAAATTTTGAAAAAAAAATTATTGGAAAGGAATTTTAAAAAGCGTGGTTAGAAAATGCAGCTTTTGACTTATATTCTAGAAATTTGGAAAAAAAAAATATTGGAAAGGAATTTAAAAAGCGTGGGTTAGAAAATGCACAAATGAAGACCTTACTAAGCTCGAATTCATAATTTTTCATTTAGAAAAATCATTTTATATTACTAGACCACAAAATTTTTAGCAACAAAGTAGATGTTAGTTTAACATGAATATGAATATCTTTTGTTGAAAAAAACATCTTGTAATCATAATTAATTTTAAACATTAACAAACAATATTGCAATACAAACAAAAAAAATCTTGGTGTTAGAAAATCTTTTCACAATATAACCCTTTTGACACGCAACTACAGTATTATGACCCTTTTGACACGCAAATTTTATGCACTACAGTATTATGACCCTTTTCATACGCAAATTCATCATAGTAAATTTCATTTTCTTTTTCTAGACTTATGGAGTTATGGGTAACAATTTACTTTTAATCTTTTCTCTTTTCAGAATATTTTTTTTTGTCTTAGTATTATTGTAGTATGATTTTTTTGGTCTTCTGTCAACAAAATCGTTGAAATGTCGTGAAATACAATGACATTTAATTTTTTTTAATACAAAGTAGGTTGACCCGCTATATTTTTTTTTTTTTTAAAAGTTCATAATTGAAGACCTAAATGCCGTTGTATTTTACAAAATTTAAACTATTTTGTTGATGGATGATTAAAAATGATCATGTCATAATAATACTAAGACCAAATGAGAATGTTTTAAAAAAAATTAAAAGTGAATTATCACCTATAAATCTAAGGCCAAAAATATAATTAACTCTACACTTTAGCCACAATTTTACCAAAAGCTGATGCAAAAATGCAGAATGTTGTCATTAGTTAATTTAGGAAGTGTTCTTTTTAAATTCAACTAATAACAAGAAGTCATAATTAGATTATTAGAACTAGTACTTTCGAAGAATATTTGGATCAATATACAATTATATAAATTATAACAACAAATATTATATATTGCAATTGATGTAATAGGTTTGATCAATTATGTTTTCTGATGTTATCCTTACTTGAATTCGAGCAAATAATATTCCAAATACACATGCGATGCACGGATACAATTTTTTATTATATATTTAGATAATAAAATTAAAGATGAAATTATAAACCATTCTAATATTTGAAAGTATACATTTATTTAATTATAAGATTAGTGTAAAAGTATGACTCAATTCATTGAATAATATATGACTCGTTTGTTTGCAATTATCTTAAAAATTTGATATTTAATATATGATTTATGTAAATAAATTATTACTAAAATAATAGATTTGTGAAGCTTTTAATTTATCAAACTTTATTCTTTTATGCATACACTAGAAAATTTCATTAAAAAGTTCAAACATTTTAGAAGAAAACGAAAAATGGAAAATGGAAAATGAAAAAAAAAAAAAACAAAAAAAAAAACAACAACAACAACAACAACAATAAAAAGGCCTTGTTAAATTAATTTATCATGGTGAACTGAACATACACTGCTTTATAAATTAAAGTATCCAATTTTTAATAACCGTTGCATGTTTAGGGATGGTAGAATATGGCAAATTATACTCTGCACCACGTACCTAAACGACGTCGTTTTGAGCATTGTAAACTAATCATCCGTTTTTTTTTTTAAAATTACGTTTCCCGTTTCGGCCGGTCTGTATTTATGTTAATATTCTGTGTATTCCAGGCAACCGTTCTGTGTATTCTAGGCAACCGTTATGTGTATTCATGTTAGTAACACATGTTGTGATGTGTTTGTGCATTCGAATGTTTAGGAGGATGAGTTCTGTGTATTTTGTGTAAATATTCTGTGTATTCATGTTATTAACACAAGTTGTGATGTGTTTGTGCATTCGAATGTTAGGATGATGATTTCTCTGTGTATTTTGTGTCAATATTCTGTGTATTCTCGGCAAACATTATGTGTATTCTATGCAAACGTTCTGTGTATTCTATATAATGATTATGTGTATTATAGATAATGAATTCCCTAGAGTCATTCGCGTCTGCGTTCGCATCCACTAACATCTGTGTATTTTAATTTGTGTCAATATTCTGTGTATTCTGGGCAAACATTCTGTGTATTCTAGGCAAACGTTTTGTGTATTATAGATAATGATTATGTGTATTATAGATAATGAATTTCCTGAGTCATTCGCGTCCGCGTTCACTAACACTAAAACGACGTCGTTTTACGTGCGTGGTGCACATTGCTATGTGCACTGTGGTGCAGGGTATAACGATTGACCCAATATTCTACCAATCGTATGAGCGGGTAATTCATACGATTATATGAGCGGATATGAGCGGGTAATATGGATTATATGCAAATTTTCATATTTATGCTTGTTGACTAATATTTACAAATAGTAGAAAAATTTCTTCCATTGTTTTTGAAAGAAAGTAAACTTACAAAATGGTGTAAAGACTTTACTAAAAAGAAAGTAAACTTACAAAATGGTGTAAAGACTTTATTAAAAAGAAATTAAACTTACAAAGTGGTGTAAAGACTTGACTTGATGATGTATTTAAATTGAAGACTTTGAATTTGAACTTTGATTTAAATTATGGAAATTTATGAAACAAAAATGAGCTAGCAAATACCAATCATAGAAATTAACATAGAAGTATATAGTATATGATGATTGATGAATAACTACATTCGGTAAAATCATAGACGTTTGGAAAGAATGACCAGGGATCGAGTCTACAAACGGCAGTGTGAAAGTAACCTTTCAAAGTGATGAGGGGGCTCCTGATTTACATCATCCCAAATGCTTTGTCGGGTCGGGACGTGGGGCCCTTGGAGTTGGGAATTCAACATTTTGGAGAGAATAAAAGTTGTGATTAAAATGAGGCAAAATTATTTGTGAGAAATTAAATGTGAAAAAAATCAATAAATTCAATAATTGATGAGATCTTGGTCTTGCAGGCTCGGGACGCTAGAAGTATCAAAATTATTATTATTATTATTATTATTATTATTATTATTTTCTAAAAGTCTTATGGGCAAAAAAAAAAAAAAAAAAACTCAAAGCTTTATGTCTTATCACAATTATATTTGAATATTTAAAATTTGATTTCTTAAAAAATATAAATTTTTATGTTTTGAGACAATTATTTAAAGATTTTAAAATTTAACAAATTAATATTAATTTTTTTTTGTATTTTGTAACAAATATTAATTTCCAATCTAACTTGGTTTTCTTGAGTTTGTGCATAAATTATTTAAAAACTTACAATATAACATCATTAAAAAATATAATATATCAAAATATCTGCTTTACACAACTAAAAGTTCAAAATTGAATTCTTTTAAAGAACATTTTACACATTTAGAGAGCTTAAATTTGGATTATTTAAAAGGGTCCATTTTAGCGGGCTTTATAATTTATGCTACAAATAAAAGTAACGAAGTATAGGTAGATTTACTATAAAGTAATAGCAATACAATATTGTAATCTAAATATTATTTTTTATAGATAAAATATAGGCAATTTGGTAGGTAATTTAACTTATTTAATTCAACTAACAAACCAAAAGTAACTTAAAATATACTCCGTATTTGGCATCTTATTGACAATTTATAATTATTAACCATGTCCATTTTCACTTCGCATTGGGCTTGATGCCATTGTTAAAATGGGCCGACTGGGCCAAGCCCAAACCAACAAATGTTTATTTATAGCGTATGTTCAATTTTTAATGTATTATTAAATGAATATTTAGTATATTAAAAATGAATATTTATCAGTAGTCTATCTTGTAACATGTACCATGTATACTAGTCTGAAATGTATTTTCTTTTAATTAGGGAATACTCTTAAAATATTTTATAAAGTTTTTATAATTCTTTTTAAGGAAAAATGTTTCTGATGAAATGCATAAATATTCTACCTTAAAAAAAATTCAATAATGAGGCGAGGTAATGCGGGTAAGCTATGAATGCAGAGGTTCACATTATAGGCAAGATAAAACATGGGGGCTGAGGATAAGGTGGTAGAGAAAATAACTGAATGGAAAAATGGTCTCAAATGGTTGTTAGAATTGAAGTGGAGAACATTATCAATATATGGTGAAGTAGTGGTCCCAATGGTTTACAGAATTGAAGTGAACATTATCAATGGTGAAGTAATGGATGTTCAAGGCAATCAATAATGCACCACTAATGTTATATTGTAATCTTGTATTTACCAGGAAGTCCTTATGTGGAAACTCTTGCGCAGATTCCTGCCTTTCCCAGATTGTCTCGAGCGTTTTGGAGTAAATCTACCATCAGTGTGCCCGTTCTGTTGGAAATCATTGGCCAGCATGGAGCATTGCTTGTTTAGTTGCAAGGAAGTATTTTCTGTGTGGACTTACTTTGCTGCAACTTTTCGAGTTACTCTTTCCAGAGCATCTTCTATTCGTGCAGCTTGCCATTCATGGTGGTTAATAGCTTCTCCAACATCTGCTGCTGGTACAATAGCAAACTTAATGCCTTCATTTCTTTTATGGCAAATTTGGGTTTCATACAATGCTGCAATCTTTGAGAGAACCTCCTTCTCATCCTTAATCTTGATTCAAAAGGTAAAACGGGAATTCAGGTTGCTATCTTTGGCAATGCCTTTGCACTCCTGTGGAAACTCGGACTTATTTATTATTCAGGAAGGTTTGGCGTTTAATTTTGCTCAACAAAGGCGGCACACTTCAACATGGATAAAATGGCACAAGCCTCCTTCGGGCAGATTAAAGCTGAATATCGATGCTTCCTTTTCTACCTCTAGAGCCGCTGGAGGTGCCTGCCTTCGTGACTCGATGGGCAATCTAGTGATGGCTCTTTCCTTTCCCTTGACAGCCTCATCCACCTTAGAAGCAGAAGTGTCAGCCCTCGATTATGCGCTTAACTGGTGCGACCTCGCTGCTAAACGCCCATATCTAATCGAAGTTGAGTCTACTCTTTTGGTGAGATACGTCAACTCCGCATTGCATCATGTTCCTTGGAATATCCGTAATGCTGTCCATCGTATTCAGTCCTTACTTGATTCTTGGTCATCTTCTTTATCACACGTTTATCGAGAAGCGAATCAAGTAGCAGACTCTCTAGCTTCCTCTTGCTTTAGCCTATCCTCTCCATCCTTATTTTCTAATTTTTCATCTTTGCCGGATGCCGTGAAACTTACTTTCTTGTATGACTTCCGCGGGTTCGCTTCGTCCCGCTCTCTGTTTTCTTAATAATACATGCTTTTTCTTCAAAAAAAAAAAAAAAAAAAAAGAGTCCGCAATCATTATCCGAATGTATGTTTTAGACAAAACCAGCCTCGCCTTGTGGTCATAGCTGACAATTTGTACAGACTCAAACTAAAAAAAATCAAGATAGTTTTTATAGGGACCAGTAATATAATGTTATCTTTGATATTTATTTCTCGATCATGTCCATTTAATCAAAAGAAACTGATAAGTATGCACTATTTTAAGGTAATCAAATAGCATCTTATCCTTAATATATTGCCATAAGTTGTGATTCTTGGCAGAATTGAATGTTGGAATAATATGCATGGTTTGCAACCTGCTAATAGATGGGTACAATGCTTTGCAAATACAGTGACAGATACACACATTCTTGCATAATTTGAGTACAAAGATGACAAAACAGAAACATTCTTAAAACAACAATTAAGTATGGATTGATGGGGTTTAGATTGTTGCTTCATCTTCACATTCCAGAAGAGTTTGTACCACAGAAGCCATTGTAGGCCTCATGTTTCTGTCTTCTTCCACACATGAAACACCAACCTTAATCAGTGTCTTTGCCTGTCTCCTACTGAACTTCCCTTCCAATCTTTTATCCACTATATCCTCCACCCAACTCTCATCTGCTAATTCAACTTTGCTCTTCATTGCCCACACAAATTGCTTTAAATCTACTGCTTCCTGATGAAGCTCACTTTCTTCGGCTGCCCAGCTCGATAGCCTACTACCCTTCACCATCTCCAGGATCACAACACCATAACCATACACATCTACTTTGGAAGTGATGGGCTGGTTCAGAGCCCACTCTGGAGCCATGTAGCCTTTTGTTCCCCGGATTTTGGTGAAATATGAACCAGGGTCACCTCTTTTAGAGAGCTTGGCTAGCCCAAAATCCGCGATTTTGGGCTCAAGTTCACTAGTTAGAAGTATGTTCTCAGGTTTCACATCACAATGGATCACCCATTCCAGGCACTCATGGTGAAGATATGCAAGGCCTTTGGCAGTCCCTAATGCTACCTCAAACCTTTCTTTCCACCCAAGAAAATTTGAGGTGTAAATATGCTTGTCTAAAGAAGAATTCTCTACATATTCATAGACAAGAAGGCGGTGTTTCCCTTCTGCACAGAATCCCCACATTCTCACCAAATTCATGTGGTTGATCTTTCCAATTGTGGTCATCTCTGCCCAGAATTGTTCTTCTCCATGAAACTCATCTCCGAGTTTCTTCACTGCCACCGCTCTATCATCTGCCAAAACACCTTTGTAAACAGCCCCTGAGCCTCCCCTTCCTAGCTCCACCTTGAAATTCTTGGTTGCCTTCTTCAGTTCTGCATAAGTGAACATCCTGAACTGACTGGATAACATATGATATCCATTCTCAAGTGAAGCTGGAATCCCATGCTTGCTGAATAAAGCCCACCATCCCAAACCAAAAACAAGAAGCTCAATCACACCAATAGCTGAACAAAATGAGTACAGATATACCCATCTCACCTTTTTACTACTCACTTCATACTTCAAAGGTAGAAGTTCTGATGAATTTGAGCATACCAAGTTAGAACGAGTGAGAATCACGGGATGACCTGATTCTGGCACTGGAAAATCTCGGGGGAGTTTCATAAATATACTCCCAGGGAAATCTGGAGATCTGTAGCCATTGTAAAGGGTGCCTTTGGTGAAACATGATGCTTCTCCAGTTCGCCTGTAGGCAAACGCCAAACAATTATGATCCTTTGAGCACAAATTCTTGCAGTCTTCAAACGAAAAAGGCTTAGTGAAGTTGAGATCAAATCCCCAGTAATCCACCTGAGAAATCTCCAAGAACTTGACAGGCTTAGTTATTAAAGTTGCAATATCGAACAATGCCTTGCAGCCTCTACCCCAATCATCTGGATCAACCACCACATACCCAGGAGGACATGAACATTTGGGCTCTGGTGCATAATTACAAATACCAAATCTCCCACAGATTCCATGTACGCCACACGGCTGTGGAAGAGCTTGCCAGGTTACCTTCCACACCCCAGTTGAATCTTGCAGGCTGTAGATTCTGAGATTCCCATCAACATCCAATGTCATTCTCCTCTTCATCTCATCACCCATGTCAATTGCACTCAAGTACAAAATTTGCACCTGCCTATCACTACAGAAAAACCTTCCAGAATTATCAATGAAAGCAATTCTAGTACTGTTTTGGCTGGTTCTCTGATTCCCATACGCATCATGATCAGGGTTAGGCCAATATAAACCAGAAACCTCAGGGCCGTCGTATATCAGCTTTAGCACGTTATCACCATCAAAGTATAAACTGAAGTAGCCTGGTTCAAACCCCCCTTCCCTTAACACAGAGATGAGTCTATTATTCTTGGTGAACACCTGGGAAGGCAACAAAGTATGAGTAGGAAACCCGAAACTTTGCCAGAGTACATCACCATCTGGATTCTTGAGAACAAGATTGCCTGTTTCAAGCAGCTCAGCTCTGTTAACTTTAGTTGAAGTTGTATTACTCTCCCACACCATTGCGCCATCAACATCAGTCAATGTTAAAGCTCCATTTTTATCCAGCGTCACCTTTGAGCCCCGGCTATTGACAGGCCTGGCTCGATTCGCCACCCAAACAACAGTTTTGTCCCTGGAATTGGTGAACCATATGGCAAACCAATAAGCCTTGTTTCCCAATCCATAGAAGCCACAGGTGAATGTGTTGTCTGGGGAGGTTAGAAAAGTTGAATCTGCATCCTCAACTGATAGAGAATGACCCCTTTCCAGTTGAAGCAGAGGCTTAGCTCCGGAAAAAGAAAGGAGAATGAAGAAGAAAAGTAGAGAACTCAATCTCCGGTGGCTAACCATTGCGGAAAGAGAAGAAGTTTGGAAGATAACAAATTAGTACTAAAGAATACAGATATATATAATACCAACTTGAAAGCTGAACCATCCAGTAAGAAAATTATTAATGTAAAAGATGAGTGTGGATACACCATCATCATACGTCAACCCTTCCAAGTCTTGATCAAAGCATGGGGACAAGGCCAGCAATAAGAAATTAAATTAAAGAAAGACTTTTTATTCAATGTGATGATGAGAAAACTGGAAAGGGCCTCATAGCAGCTTCTTGGATCCTGGCTACTCACTAAATGACGAGCAACAAGTGTAGTGTTTCTCTGGAAAAGGATAGGAAGTTAGGAACAAAACAGCAGCATAATGTACCCCCGCTCATGGTATTCTCACTTACCATCTTTGTTATGGCCACTGTTACAATATTTCAAAATTAATTTTATTAATTAATTAGGACAATTATCTTAAAATTATTTTAGATTTGGTTGGTTAGAATTATATTATTATTCATGTTTATTTTAGTTGGTGGATTAGAATTAGTTTATTCTATTCTCAATAATTATTTTATTCATGTGCTTGTAATATGCTTGTTAATGGCTATTTAAGGCCATTACATGCCAAACGAAATATAGAGTTGAATCTTCATTTATGTTGTTGTAATCTACTTGATTTTCATTTATGTGGTTGTACTCGTTAATGGCTATTTAAAAGTCAAATGCATGCAAAATGAAATATAGAGTTATTTTTGAGTTAGAAAACTGAGTGTTTTCTGGAACTCGGGATAAGTTCAGTCGTGAGTTGGTCATTCCAAACCACTTATCAAGTGTAGAACCTCGGCGTTGTTCCTACTCCTAAGTATTAACCATTTTCTCAGCCCAAGTTAAACCTTCATATTCGATTACCTAGCCTAATAAACTATTTTAAAATATTCTTTAAATTATGGTGTGAAGAGAAGATCAGGCTAACCATGTTCACATCCATCTTTATTTATACACTCCATCTTTTGTTAGAGGTGTTATTTTATTTATAGAATAAGGTAAAAAAGTTTTGATTGTGTAACTATTTATCACCACCATCTTTCTCATGGTTTTCATTTCTTCAACACTCTCCAAAACACATCATGATCAGGCTATTTACATAGTCAGTTTGTGTCACTTGATTTAGATTTATTTAGGGTCCCTTGGAAATACAAAGAATGTTTTTTGAATAATGGTTTTTCTTTTTCAAAAAATATTTTAACTTTTTAATTTTGGGTGAAAATCATAAAACATCTTTTTCTATTTGGTTAAAAGTCATAAAATTGTATTATTTTTATTTGATTCATTTTTTTAAAAACGTAAACATATATCTATGACCTCGCCTGACTCATAATTAATCAGATCTTGATAAATATAATAATTTTGAACTAATAAAGCTTTTGGTAGCTAGAAAGTTCAAATTTTCTTGAGAATTTAAAAGGTGATAAAATTATTCTAACATTTGATGCAATATTTGACTTATGAAAGTTTGAGTCAATTGAAATTTAGTTCCATAATATCAAAGAGAGTTAATCCCACATATGAGAGGTAGGATTTTTTTTTTTTTCAAGTGACTAAGAATCTACCAAATTTGTTCAATTACGTATTTATCTTTTTTGACACCAAATTAAAAATCTCTTATAAATATAAGAAATTTGTCTCTCTCATAGTCTCACTATTAGGAAGGATAACAATACTATTTCTCAAAGAAATGTGTCTCTAAGACTCTTTTTTGCATACGTATTATATTGTATTTTGAATATTTTTTGCTATAACTTGAATTTTGGCTTATGATCTATTAATTTTTTTTATAAAAAATATTTGTGTATAGCATGGATATATTAGAATTTTAAAAAAAAAAATCCTAGGAAAGTTTAAGCAAACCAAATATCTCAATTAATTTTTTAGGTAATTTATTTTTTATTTTCTAGGTTAACTCCAAAAACGTTAATTAACCAGACAACTTTTAAAGAAATTGAAGAACAAAAAAAATAAAAATAAAATTTTGGTTGTTGGCAAGGACAATATTTTTATTATTTGTTTGACATAGCCCAATCCATATTTTAATTGTTTATTTACAAATGTAATAAAACAAAATTAAAGATATTGAAAAAGAAATTGAAATGTTTTTAATGTTTTAGGTTATGGGTAGGGTCGGGCTGCGCTATACTAAGCTCAATCATTATACTACGTATGAATCATAAACATAAGGTACATTTTTAATATATTGAATGTTCATTTTTTAAAATATATTACTTTTGTATTGAATGTTCATTATTTAGTATATTATCAAATAATGAACCTTCAATACACAAATAATGTACATTCAATATATTTAAAATATTTATTTATGGTTCAAATGCAATGTGGACTATGGTCCACAATATAATTTGCCAACCTAGCTCAACTAGACTTATACTTTAACCAGATAAATAGTGGAACAATCTGCTTATTTCACACCATTCAAAAGGTGGAGAGAATTGAGTATAAGATAAGAATCTAAAAATGAATCATTTTTCATTTGAATGGAGGGAAGACTTTATTTTTCCTTAGCCAAACACTCAAAATTTAAAAAATAACTTTCAAAAATCAGTTTTTGAATTTCTAACAAATCCTTGAGGTTTTGCTTTACTGTCCCTCCATATGAATAAAAAAAAAAAGAATTTATATAGACAATCCTTTCAGACAAAATTACGCGTAAAAGGGAAGTGTCCTGGTTGAGTCTTGCTTGGTTAAGGGACCAGCGGCGGCTATAATTGCATATAGAATGTGGAAATGATAAGTGCGACTCAATTCCTATATGGAAAGAAGAAAGGTTCAGATAAAGCCAAAGTCAGCAAAATGTATTTTAAATATACTCCGGTCAAAACTAGGTTGAAATATTTATACTAGTTGTTATTTGTAGGGGCGTTTATATAATAATATGAAGAATTGGTACCTGGCAGTTCGAAATGAATGGTCGTATAAGTAGAACATAATTCTTAGAAGATTATAAATTTGAGTGTTATCAACCTCTGTTGAGACAATTACACAGGAGTTGTTTGCAAGATGGGGGCAGTATGGGAGTTCATAAATTATTATTTATATATTAAATAGGTGAGTCTCCTTTGAGATCGTATTTGTAAAACAAGTCTTGTCAATATGAAAATTTATTTTTAAATTAAAATATATGGAGTAATATTTAAGGATTAAACAATTACTTATGAGAAAAAAAAAATGTAATACGGGGTACAAACAAGAGAAAATTTTATTGATTAAATTAAAACGTAATATTATAGATTAAAGAATTAATTATGAAAAAAATTATAATACTTATGAAAAATCAACCTGTCTCACAAATGATGAGGATTCTTAAGTCGATTTCATAGAAAAAGAATTTCTTTTTGTAATGTATATATGGCAAAATAGGGTGTAATTCCACGTGAAAGATGAGTTAGGGTAGACGATGACTTAAGGTAGACGTATATGTTGGGGCTTTGGGATGAATGTGCACTACGACGTCACGTAATGGATGTTTAAGTCTGTCAATAATGCACCACTAATGATATCCTTTTCAAGGAAATGTTTACATCCATGTAACTAAAAGAAACTGATAATTTTGCACTATATTTAAGGTAATCAAATCTCGTTATTGTCATAAATCATGATTTTGAAGCTTAGGTGCTATCTTAACAAATAAAATATATACTATTCTTGGCAGAGAAAATCATAAGAATATGGTTATTCTGCAACTGTGTAATAACAATGTCAACTTCAGTTTGCAATTCTTTTTTGGATGACGAGGAAAATCCGCAACTACTATCCTATCACATAGTGTACGTTGAGTAAACCCGTTTTGTAATCCTAATTGCCAAAGAATTACAATGAAGTAAATAAGTCTCAACTCAAATTAAGAAGGCTAAGATTCAAACTTGTGACATTGAAGTTACTAGTTTATATCTTTAGTCATTTTGGCAGAGATTAGCATTGGACAGGTACAGCTAGACTCTGCAGTTATTTGCCAACAGTCTCAGAAACAAACATCTTGCATATATTTGAGTACAAAAGTGAAAAACAAAAACATAAATAGAAACATTTCTCAAATGTAAAGTGGATCTGGTGTTTGGATTACTGTTGTTTCATCTTCACATTCCAGAAGAGTTTGCACCACAGAAGACATTGTAGGCCTCATGTTTCTGTCTTCCTCCATACATGCAACACCAACCTTTATCAGTGTCTTTGCCTGCCTCTTGCTGAACTTCCCTTCCAGTCTTTTATCCACTATATCCTCCACCCAACTCTCATCTCTTAATTCAACTTTGCTCTTCATTGCCCACAAAAGTTGCCTTAAATCTACTGCTTCTTGCTGATGCTCACTTTCTTCGGCTGCCCAACTCGATAGCCTACTACCCTTCACCATCTCCAGGATAGCCTACTACCCTTCACCGTCTCCAGGATCACAACACCATAACCATACACATCTACTTTTGAAGTGATGGGCTGGTTCAGAGCCCACTCTGGAGCCATGTACCCTTTTGTTCCCCGGATTTTGGTAAAATATGAACCGGGGTCACCTCTTTTAGAGAGCTTGGCTAGCCCAAAATCAGCAATCTTGGGTTCATGTTCATCAGTTAGAAGTATATTTTCAGGTTTCACATCACAATGGATCACCCATTCCAGGCACTCATGGTGAAGATATGCAAGCCCTTTAGCAGTGCCTAATGCCACTTCAAACCTTTCTTTCCACCCAAGAAAATTTGATGTGTAAATATGCTTGTCTAAAGAAGAATTTTCTACATATTCATAGACCAGAAGGCGGTGTTTCCCTTCTGCACATAATCCCCACATTCTCACCAAATTCATGTGGTTGATCTTTCCAATTGTGGTCATCTCTGCCCATAATTGTTCTTCTCCATGAAACTCATCTCCTAGTTTCTTCACTGCCACCGCTCTATCATCTGCCAAAACACCTTTGTAAACAGCCCCTGAGCCTCCTCTTCCTAGCTCCACCTTGAAATTCTTGGTTGCCTTCTTCAGTTCTGCATAAGTGAACATCCTGAACTGACTGGATAACATATGATATCCATTCTCAAGTGCAGCTGGAACCCCATCCTTGCTGAATAAAGCCCGCCATCCCAACGCAAAAACAAGAAGCTCAATCACACCAACAGCTGAACAAAATGAGTACAGATAAACCCATCCCACCTTTTTACTAGTCACAACTACAACTTCAGATGCATTTGAACATACCAAGTTAGAGCGAGTGAGAATCACGGGATGACCTGATTTTTCTGGCACTGAAAAATCTCGGGGGAGTTCAGAAATATACTTCCAGGGAAATCTGGAGATCTGTAGCCATTGTAAAGGGTGCCTTTGGTTAAACATGATGCTTCTCCAGTTTGCCTGTAGGCAAATGCCATACAATTATGATCCTTTGAGCACATATTTTTGCAGTCTTCCAGTGAAGAAGGCATAGTGAAGTTGAGATCAAATCCCCAGTATTCCACCTGAGAAATCTCCAAGAATTTGACAGGCTGAGTTACTAAACTTGTTACATTGAACAATGCCCTGCAGCCTCTACTCCAATCATTTGGATTAACCACCACATACCCTGGAGGACATGAACATTTGGGCTCTGGTGCATAATTACAAATTCCATTTCTTCCACAGATTCCATGTACGCCACACCGCTGTGGAAGAGCTTGCCAGGTTACCTTCCACACTCCAGTTGAATCTTGCAGGCTGTAGATTCTGAGATTCCCATCAACATCCAACGTCATTCTCCTCTTAATCATCTCATCACCCGCGTCACTAGCATTTAAATATAAAATCTGCACCTGCCTATCACTGGAGAAAAACCTTCCAGAATTATCAAGAAAAGCAATTCTAGTACTGTTTTGGCTGGTTCTCTGATTCCCATAAGCATTAAAATCATTGTTAGGCCAATAGAAATCAGAAACCTCTGAACCATCATATAGCAGCTTTAGCACATTTTCACTATCAAAGTGTAAACTGAAGTAGCCTGGTTCAAACCCCCCTTCCCTTAACACAGAGACCAGTCTATTATTCTTTGTGAACACCTGGGAAGGCAACAAAGTATCAGTAGGAAACCCGAAACTTTGCCAGAGAACATCACCCTGTGGATTCTTGAGAACAAGATTGCCTGTATCAAGCAGCTCAGCTGTGTTAACTCTAGTTGAAGTTGTATTACTCTCCCACACGATCACGCCATCCACATCAGTCAATGTTAAAGCTCCATTTTTCTCCAGCTTCACCTTTGATCCCCAGCTATTGACAGGCCTGGCCCGATTCACCACCCAAACAACAGTTTTGTCCCTGGAATTGGTGAACCATATGGCAAACCAGTAAGCATTGCTTCCCAATCCATAGAAGCCACAGGTGAATGTGTTGTCTGGGGAGGTTAGAAAAGTTGAGTCTGCTTCTTCAACGGATAGAGAGCGTCCCCAATCCAGCTGAAATAGAGGCTTAGCTTCTGTAGTTGCACAAGAAAGGAGGATGAAGGAGAAAAGTAGGGAACTCAAACCATGGTAGTTAACCATGGCGGAAAGGGATGAATTTTGAATAATATGTTGGAACATAACAAATTACTACAACATTATATAATACCATCTTGAGAGATCTAACAATAATAAATTAAAGTTCCATCCAGTAAGAAAAGTATTCATTCATTCTCCTAGTCCTAATTTCCAGAAGATCAGTGTGGACTGTGCAGTGGATCATCAAGTCAAATATAATCTTCCACGTCTTAACCAAAGCATGAGGACAATCCAAGGAAATTAAATAAGAAATTAAAGAAAGACTATTCAACACATAGAAACGTGATGATTAAGAGATTAACGGGCCTCATAGCAACTTCTTGGATCCAATCTACTCACTAAATGACGAGCAACAAGTGGCATAATGTATCCAAGATATGAGGTTAAAAAGTTTTAGAATGGGTAGTTAATTCATGAGCATCTTTTTTCATGCTTTCTATTTCTTCAACTCTCCTCAAAAACATTGTTTTCTTGTCAAGTCACCTAAATACAAACAATAATTCCACAAATGATAAAATTGAATTAATAGAATAATGAGTAACATGCAAAATGTTTGTTGAAAAAAAACCTGCCTCCCTTTTCTCTCTAAAATCAAACGCCTTTCTCTGCTGCTCAACTTTGGCTTCCACCGCCGGCCTCCGGCCGGAGCTCTAATGGAGCTTTGAGCCGGCGGTTTTGGTCACCTTCTATGTTTGCTCTCGCTCTTCTTCCGCCCCGACCACCGTCGCAGCTTCGTCCGCCTCCGACCACCGCCACATATCTTCTTCTTCCGTTTTCTCCCCCTTTGAATAAAGGCAAAAACTTGTGTGAGACCATCTCACCATGAGACGGGTCGGGTCGGGTCAAGATGCAAATGTAACACTTATATGCACAAATGTCATACTTATATACTCAAATGTAATATTAATCAGGAATACAATTTTTGTTACTTAAGGGTAAATGTAATACTTTTAAGGGAAAATACAATACTTTTACATTTCGATTAAAAAGTATTACATTTTTCCACAAAAGTATTATATTTGTCTTTATAAGTGAGGGGCACTTGTTAATATTACTTATTATGAAAAATGTATTACTTTTTCTCTAATAAGTAATAAAAATTGTATTCTTGATTAGTGTTATATTTGAGCATATAAGTATGACATTTGCACATATAAGTGTGACATTTGCATGGTGCCTTGACCCGACCCGACCCGTCTCACGAATAAGAATCCGTGAGACGGTCTCACACAAGTGTGACCCTTGAATAAAATAATAATAGGTAGGTATTGGGATTTGTGTTGGTAGTCTTAAACTCTCAACCCTACTTTGACTTTACCCAATTTTTATTTTCTCTATTTTTGTGTTTTCCTCTCGTTAGTTTCACGAGCATTTTTCCTCTCGTTACTTTCACGAGCTTTTCATTTTCATTAGCATAAATCGTTTAACTTGGTTTCGACAAGTGTTGATCTTATCTTGGGCGAGCAAAAAAGAATGATGACGAAGACCCAGATCTTTGATGAAGCTTTAAGGTCCCTGAAGGAACATAGCTTCATAGTTATGAAACAGTCTGCGATTCAAGTTTTCTATAGCATAATTAGAAAAGTTGTTTCTATGTCTGGCTGTAAGGAATGGTTTACCATTTCATTGATCATTGATGTAAACGTTTTAAGTTATGAATTAATGGAATAGTTACGTTTACCTTAAAAAAAAAAAAAAAGTAACATGCAAAAATACTAAAATGTGTAAAGGAAAAATAAGAGTTACGCTTATCACTAATTAATTGAGGTTTGAAATATTTAATAAAATTAACTATTAAATAATATACAAACAATAATTCTCCTACAAACCTTCCCTTATTGGTAACTAAATTTTTTTTTTTTAATTTGTGATGAGTTAGGCACCTAATGAATGGGAGACACATCAAAACTCTTAATTATAATAATAAAAATAATAAGTAAAGAACATTTAATTAAAAAATATTATTTTCTCAGTATTTTTATCAAATAAACAAATTAACTTTTTGATAAAAAAAAAAAAAAAAAGTGAGGAAATAAGATATATATTGCTAGTAATTATTTAGCATTCAACACATGTCAACCTTGTTAGGATCAAGTGCTCACAACTACGTCAAAAAATATTAAGGTACAATTTTATTTCCTTATACTTATAACTTACATAATAATCAGCGATGTATTTTAACGACAAAATATATTAAACTCGGCTCTCCAATTTTCTGCACAACGGCCAATGTTTACTATATTTTCATATCGCTTTTCTCTATATTTGAGCTTAACTCTGGTAATTAATTGTTAGTCCATAATTTATATTGTTTTATGCATGATGAATTGATTGGCTAGCTTGCAATTGTTGACTCTAATTTGTTACCATTGACCAATTATATAATTTCAGCAATGATGTTCTTAGAGAGTTGGCCGGGGGCTTGGAAATTAGAAAATTTCTTGGAATAGGAAGAAAAAGAATGAGCACGGCATGCAGAATAATATTATTACAACTATATATCTATCCCAGCCTACCCCTGCATCTTAGTCTTCTTATACCTATCAATTAATTAATTATTATGACTACATTCATTATTATTTTCTCTTATTTATCACAACCTTTTATCCTATTTAGTCATATTATTTTATTTATATTAACATAATTTTTTACTTATTACATTTAAACTTACACAATATTTGAATTAAAGTTTAAAATTTAAACTGGCTTTTAGATTTTGAATGAGCTTAATTTAAAAAAAAAAAAAACTAATAATTTTAAGCTATATTTTAGGTAATCATATAGTATATTATGCTTTAAAAAAATAGTATTTATTGTTTTAGTCTTTAAAAGGATGAGTAATTTTCACTTTTGGTTCCACGAGTATGGGACCATTTCCACAATATAATTGTCATCAAATATGAAAATAGTCACATACTCGTGGGACCAAAAGTGAAAATTACTCTTAAAAGAATAGTATCTTATCGTTATTGTCAGTGATTTTTAACTTAAAGGTGGTATATTTTAAAAAACAATAACATAAGAATATGGTTATTTTGCAACACGGCTAATGACAATGTCAATTTCGGTTTGCAATTCTTATTACAACATTGGATAGGTACAGCTAGACGGTAGACTCTGCAGTTATTTGACAACAGAGTCTCAGAAACATAATTTGAGTACAAAAATGAAAAACAAAAGTAGAAACATTTCTCAAATGTAAAGTGGATCTGATGTTTGGATTACTATTGTTTCATCTTCACATTCCAGAAGAGTTTGTACCACAGAAGCCATTGTAGGCCTCATGTTTCTGTCTTCTTCCACACATGCAACACCAACCTTAATCAGTGTCTTTGCCTGCCTCCTACTGAACTTCCCTTCCAGTCTTTTATCCACTATATCCTCCACCCAACTCTCATCTCTTAGTTCAACTTTGCTCTTCATTTCCCACAAAAATTGCTTTAAATCTACTGCTTCCTGATGAAGCTCACTTTCTTCGGCTGCCCAGCTCGATAGCCTACTACCCTTCACCATCTCCAGGATCACAACACCATAACCATACACATCTACTTTGGAAGTGATGGGCTGGTTCAGAGCCCACTCTGGAGCCATGTAGCCTTTTGTTCCCCGGATTTTGGTGAAATATGAACCAGGTTCACCTCTTTGAGAGAGCTTGGCTAGCCCAAAATCTGCAATTTTGGGCTCAAGTTCACCAGTTAGAAGTATATTTTCAGGTTTCACATCACAATGGATCACCCATTCCAGGCACTCATGATGAAGGTATGCAAGACCTTTGGCAGTCCCTAATGCTACCTCAAACCTTTCTTTCCAACCAAGAAAATTTGATGTGTAAATATGCTTGTCTAAGGAAGAATTTTCTACATATTCATAGACCAGAAGGCGGCGTTTCCCTTCTGCACAGAATCCCCACATTCTCACCAAATTCATGTGGTTGATCTTTCCAATTGTGGTCATCTCTGCCCAGAACTGTTCTTCTCCATGAAACTCATCTCCGAGTTTCTTCACTGCTACCGCTCTATCATCTGCCAGAATGCCTTTGTAAACAGCCCCCGAGCCTCCTCTTCCTAGCTCCACCTTGAAATTCTTGGTTGCCTTCTTCAGTTCTGCATAAGTGAACATCCTGAACTGACTGGATAACATGCAATATCCATTCTCAAGTGAAGCTGGAATCCCATGCTTGCTGAATAAAGCCCACCATCCCAAAGCACAAACAAGGAGCTCAATCACACCAACAGCTAAACAAAATGAGTACAGATAAATCCATCTCACCTTTTTACTACTCACTTCATACTTCAAAGGTAATTGTTCTGATGAATTTGAGCATACCAAGTTAGAGCGAGTGAGAATCACGGGATGACCTGATTCTGCCACTGGAAAATCTCGGGGGAGTTTCAGAAATATACTCCCAGGGAAATCTGGAGATCTGTAGCCATTGTAAAGGGTGTTTTTGGTGTAACATGATGCCTCTCCATTTCGCCTGTAGGAAAACGCCATACAATTATGATCCTTTAAGCACAAACTCTTGCAGTCTTCAAACGAAAAAGGTTTAGTGAAGTTGAGATCAAATCCCCAGTAATCCACCTGAGAAATCTCCAAGAACTTGACAGGCTGAGTTACTAAACTTGTTACATTGAACAATGCCCTGCAGCCTCTACTCCAATCATTCGGATTAACCACCACATACCCTGGAGGACACGAACATCTGGGCTCCGGTGCATAATAACAAAGCCCATTTCTCCCACAGATTCCATGTATCCTGCAAGGCCGAGGAAGAGCTTCCCAGGTTACCTTCCACACCCCAGTTGAATCTTGCAGGCTGTAGATCCTGAGATTCCCATCAACATCCAATGTCATTCTCCTCTTAATCATCTCATCCCCCGCGTCACTAGCATTTAGATATAAAATCTGCACCTGCCTATCACTGGAGAAAAACTTCCCTGAATTATCAAGAAAAGCAATTCTAGTACTGTTTTGGATGGTTCTCTGATTCCCATACGCATCAAGATCAGGGTTAGGCCAATATAAACCAGAAACCTCAGGGCCATCATATATCAGCTTTAGCACATTATCCCCATCAAAGTATAAACTGAAGTAGCCTGGATCAAACCCCCCTTCCCTTAACACAGAGATAAGCCTATTATTCTTGGTGAACACCTGGGAAGGCAACAACGTATCAGTAGGAAACCCGAAACTTTGCCAGAGAACATCACCCTGTGGATTCTTGAGAACAAGATTGCCTGTATCAAGCAGCTCAGCTGTGTTAACTCTAGTCGAAGTTGTATTACTCTCCCACACGATCGCGCCATCCACATCAGTCAATGTTAAAGCTCCATTTTTCTCCAGCTTCACGTTTGAGCCCCGGCTATTGACAGGCCTGGCCCGATTCGCCACCCAAACAACAGTTTTGTCCCTGGAATTGGTGAACCATATGGCAAACCAGTAAGCATTGCTTCCTAATCCATAGAAGCCACAGGTGAATGTGTTGTCTGGGGAGGTTAGAAAAGTTGAATCTGCATCCTCAACTGATAGTGAATGTCCCCTTTCCAGTTGAAGCAGAGTCTTAGCTCCAGAAAAAGAAAGGAGGATGAAGAAGAAGAAAAGTAGAGAGGTCAAACCATGGTGATTAACCATGGCGGAAATAGATGAATTTAGAATATTTTGGCAGATAAGAAATTGCTAGACTGCTAGAGGTTTATATAAAACCTTGAGAGCTCTGACATTAAAGTTCCATCCAGGGAAAGTATTAATTCTCCAATGACTATTCATGAGAATGAAACGTGATGATGAGGGAAGGGCCTAAAAGCAACTTGTTGGATCCTAGACACTCACTAAATGACTAGCAACAAGTGTATATTAGTTTCTCTGAAAAGGATGCAAACCAAACCAAACCGCAGCCTAATGTATCCAAATTTATATATTCTTCAACACTACCCGGCGGCATTGATGACCAAGTTTTTTGACAACTCTACTAGTGTTATCTGATCTATATTTATTTCAAATATTTTTATGCACAATTTAAACCCAAATTACTAATTTTCGTAACTAGAATACCTTGTAATCTAGTGGCACCCGATTACACCCCATATGGAAGAGAGCCTGAACAGATACTGCATTGTAAGTACTCGAAAAAAAAAAAAAAAATCAAACTTGCATTCTACTGCTAAAAGCAAGTTTGTAAGGGAAGACCAAAATTCTATTTTTGTGGGAGTGAAAGAAATGCGACTTGGTTCAATATTGAAAGGGGGGTCGCTATTAAGCAGAGTCAGCAAAATGTGTTTTAAATATACTCCGGTCAAAACTAGGTTGAAATATATAATTAGTTAGGAAAATAGTTTTTTTTTTTCCTTTTTTGATGATTTAACAAGATTACCTCATACTTCTGTCACCCTCTTAAGTCTTAAATATTCCTATCGTACAAGTAACGGCAAATGGACAAAGACCGCAAAGCGTATCCCCTGCTCTAAACCAAACCACGTCCAAAACCAAATCCTCCATTCATAGTTGATAAGCATGCAAGATATGGAGATTTTTTTTTTCTTCTTTTTCTATTTTTTGGTATTTTAATCTAAATTTTAAGTCTTCAAAACTTATGCTTAAGAGTTGTTGAAAGAGGTAAATAGATGTGTACATATATTTGGCCCACAAAAAATCTTTATCTCTTCAATGTCATTAGAACAAGACTTTAAAATAATAAGTTGAACAACTGAGTTAAACCGTGATACCTCCTAACCTACCTTAAAATACACCACAAATGTTTTCTCAAGAGATATTTACTTGTCCATCATATTCAAATACTGTGATTTCTATCATCAATTTCGCAGTTGATGATTCCCAAATGGATAAGGATAACCAAACCCCAGAAACAAAGCCAATCATCATAGCGATGAAAGGCCATCCAGGCACCGGCAAGAGCACACTATCCCACTCCTTAGCCAAAGCCCTCAAATTCCCCCTCCTCGACAAAGACCAATTCCGCGACTCTACCAAGAAAATCCAAGATTCCCTCACGCACTCCACTCCCGCCGCCGCCGCCGCCCTTCTCAACGACCTATCCTACGACGCAATGTGGCGCGTCGCCGCTACTCAGCTCGCCCTGGGCCTCAGCGTCGTCATCGACTCCCCTCTCTCCCAACGCGCCCACCTCGACCGCCTCATCGCGCTCGCGGCTCGTTTCCACGCGCGCCTAGCCGTGGTCGAGTGCCGGCCCAAGGACGAGGCCGAGTGGCGCCGCCGGCTTGAGGCCCGGGGCGCCGCCGACGCCTCCAGCTGGCACAAGCCGTCCACGTGGCAAGAAATGGAGAAATTGTTGGAGAGATATGATGGCTGCTGGGACTATGATTTTGGGGATGTGCCCAAACTCACTGTGGACACCACTGCAAACGTGGAGGTTCAAGATTTGGTATCCTCCATCATAGAATTTGTCCATTCCAATAACGACAAAAAATAAAGAAGACAAGATTTACCTTGTTCAGCAATGTATAGAGCAATATATTTATAATAAATCTTATTTTCCAGTACATATGAAGCATACACAACATACTGATATTGGAAAATGCATTGTTAGTTTGTTATTACAACTCACAAGAACAAATTGAGGTCAAAAAGGAGAGTTTTTATTGTAAATCTTTGCCACTACAATAGGAGGAAAGTTATATATATCTTACAGTCTCCAATGTTCAAGACAATAATGCAGACAATCAAATATGTTACACACCATAGCCTTAACTTTCATAATGCCTATTTGACTATATATTTGTCGAGAAAACGAGGTTTTAAAAAAAACCGACCTATCTTTTCCTGACTCTTGAAGTGAGCTTTGTGGTTGCATTGTTCTTGGCTGAGGTTGAAGAAGAAGAGGGAGGTGAGATGGAGGACCAATTATGCTCCGCTTTGTCTTTCACAAACGCCTTCTTCACTTCCTCCTTGAGTTCAATGTATCGCATCTTCTTGGTCCTCTGCTCTTCCAGCGTGCCGCTTTCTAGCATCAAAGAGTCCAGGACGTCGTCCTCCAGTAACCTATCCAGAACTTCTGAGCAGTTGGGGAAAAAGCGTCGCCCATTTCTGACTGCCATCATCAAATAACAGGCAGTTAATATAGTTATCAGATAAATAACAGTTTCTAGTCTATAGTATTCTGCAAAGAGGACAATATGTTTCATAAGACATGTAAGGAGATGTAAAGAGGATTCATGGAAGTTATTATATCTTTGGTCTTTAATATCCTATCCTGTCTCATCCACTATTTTCGTAAAATGAACGTTTTGTCTTACCTGTTGAGCATATATAATATATAAACATAAATGTGTAATCCAACTATCTACAGAACAGATTTTTTAATTTGGTATCAGAGCCAACCTCAAAAGAGGTTAAGTTTTTAGTTGAGACAGAACACATCCTTCAATTTTACCCAAGAAAAAAAAAAGTATGAAAAGCTCATGATTACCGGTGTTTTGCAGGGCTAAAAGCCGCTCTTTGAGTCTTTTAACTTGGTCAGATGGTAATTCATTCAAATCAACGCCTCTCAGATTTCCACATAATCCGTTTGTTGATGAAAGGCCAGCAAACTCCGAGGTCGAATCTGCATGTGCTTGCTCCATAGCTAGTTTGGCCTCTCGGGGGAACAATGTTCTAGCCAAGGCCACTGCCACGTAAATCCAGAATATGTATCACTACTTTTGAACAATGAAATCAATATGCTTTATCCACAACACTCACCCATAATGTTCTGTTCTAAGTTTCTAACAAAAGAAAGGTCTTTCTGAAAATAACATTACTCGTCTCTGAATTTTATTTTTGGTTTATAAACACAGCATGATGTAAAAATCAAAATAAAATGTAAAGTGCCAAACCTCGATTTTCCAGGAAGTAAAGCCCCATAAACAATTCATCAGCCACAGTAGACGATGACAGAGACATATTCCCGACCATTGGATTCCCACGCATTTCCCTCTCCAAGACATCAATGCATAATCGGTCTTTATTGGTTTCTATACCTTGCTTTAAAGGCACATTATAATCCTTAGGCCGAGTCAACCTCCGACAGATTGCAACGGGACCCTGTCCATTCGGTGCAAGATCTGCCACAGACGCTCCATTGTTCAGTAGCCCCAGTATGATCGAGGGATCCTTACGTCTAGCAGCTATATGAAGCGCAGTGTATCCTCGTGCATTAGGAAGATTGAGATCAGCCATACCGAGCTCAAGCACTTCGTTTACGAGCTTAGGGTTGCAATACGCGGCTGCGTAGTGAAGAGCATAAGCGTCGTCTAGTGTGACCATAGACTCTTCTAAAAGTAACTTAACCAACTCGACATCATCCGAATCCAGAGCCCTCAAGATTCTCCTTATTCTCTTTTCTTTCAGAGAGTCCACTTGGACAGTGTCCAGTTCAAGATTCTGTTGAAACTTGAGTCGATTCGCTTTGATGTCACTAAAGACGTCGGGAGGAAGTTCTTTCTCGAGAGTGAAGTTGTCTAGATCGGACCGTGTCACCCTCTGGACACAATACTCGAGAAGTTGGCTAAGCTCACAGTGATAGGCCACCATAAGAATTGGAATCACGTCTTCAACCACAGCCTTCTCAACAAAGTTGAAAAGACGGCGCTGCACAAAGTAAACAGTCATTGTTGATCAGACACCGTAATATAGGCACACAAGACTTTCTCTTTTCCCCATTTTCGTCGAGTTTAAACAAGGGAGCATGCCTAAAACAGATAAAGGTAGATAACACTGACCTGAACAAGCATTTTAAGCTCTTTCATTTGGAAAGTGGAAGAAGCATACATGAGCTCAACCGCATAATTAATGGCGGGGAAGCAAGCGCAATGAACACAAGCTTCGTCCACACAAGTCGAAACCTCGGGGGGAGATCCCTTGAGCTTCCCAGTATACAAATAGTTCAAGAAAACCTTAAAGGCTTCATAGCCTACCCAACCATGGGGCAACAACTCAGTCATCAAAAATTTCGGCTTCCCTTCCTTTCCCGAGCCATCATTTCCCGTCTTAAACTTTTCGTGGAAAAACTGACTCCTTGCAGCCAAGATGCAGCGATTTACACCAACACAAACTCCTTCAACTTCAATCTCCGCATCGCTGTAGTCAAATTCAGCATCTATCAAGAGCTTCTCGAGCCCACTGCTCAGCTTGCTCAAACTCAACAGCTCAAGATTGCTTGCCGCCTCGCGTGGGCTACTGCTCCCATTTGACACACAAGACGATGAAGTAAAGCTCAAGGGCGACGAAAATTCATTCCCATTTTCCATCAGTAAAAGCCACTGTTAAACTAAGCTCCCTAAAATAGACACACACCATCACTGTGAGGGCTAATGATAGCAGCCATGGGGGAAATTAATTAAACCTCTATACTTATAGAGCATTGCCAATCCAATCCCTAATTATAATTGGACCAATTGACTACAAATTCACAGTTCCAACTCCAAAATGAAGAGAAATCATAAAAACCCAAATTCAGATTCAGCCTATCCACCCAAATCTCCTTTCATATCAGAAACAATACCTAAGAAACACACAGAAACAATATTAACAAACAAGGTTCTTCAATGTTTTATGAGTATATGATTCACAACAACATAAAAACACATTCTTTATAATTACCCACAAATCAAAACATGAGAACTTGCTCAGAAATACCTCAAGAACTGATCCCATAGGAAATTATTGAAGTCATGCACCACCGTTGACAAGTCAACTCCCCCATGTCCTTCTAGAAAACTCTGCAAATAGCCTAAATAAAGAACACCAAGTTTGAACCTCTGGAGCCTGCCAAGGTAACAGGGAAGAGATTAAGAGACAAGAAAACACCAACCCTTGTCTTCCTTGATTAACAACAGTTCCCAGAATTCAACAAACCAAGAAACATAAAAGAAGTAGGGAGAAAATTTTATGTTGTCTGTCTCTTAGGGTTGACAGCAACTTGGAGGTGTGGGCATGTTTGATAGAGCCATAGAGGGTGTGTGGGCAGTAATTAGCTATGAAATTTAAGAGCCCATCTAAAAGTGGAAGCTTTTTGCAAAGATGAGAATAAGACAGTCAGACACAACGACATATAGAAGTGGAAGTTCTTGTTTTTCTTGACTCAGGTTGGAGTCTTTGGTAAATGGTAATCCTAGATAGTACACTGTAAACTGTAAAGCTCTGTACATGGGAAACTTCAAACTTGAAAGTGTTGATTTTGTCTTTCATTTCCCCTTGCCCCTTGGCAACTTAAAAAAGGAAAACATCATTATATTACTCTCTAATCTAATCTTGGATTCAGATATTGTCCTAACATTTAAAAAATAATTTACTTTATTCAATTAAATTTTCAAACTTCATCAAACCATGTCATCCTATAAACCAAACATCAAAAATCAATCATTGATCTTAAATATGAAACAGGCAAATAGTCTTAAATTTTTAAATCAAATATCTCATCTTTTAGAAATACTTACGATTCAACAAAAAGATTAGTCACTGTGTCCGATATTAGAGACAATATCAATAATAGATATTTAAGTTACACTAAAAAAATCATGTCATCTCATGAACAGTTTCTCATTAGAAAAACGTTTTTGTGTATGCTAAATTCATCGAATAATTAACATAGTACAGCATAAAGATTAAGGTAATGTAGATGTGATTTATGATGATAAAAAGGTTGATTATAAAGCAGAAGCAAAATGTACAGTGTGGGGAGGGTGACAGGGTGTTAATGTGTTTTGGCTTGATGTGGAAAAACAACATGCGTTGACCCAAGGTTTGGCGTTTACTTTGTTGTTATCCTGTCTACATGCCTTGTATGGTGGGACTATGCCCCGTGCTTCAAACGCTCAACTGTGGTGGTCCAGTAGTCTAACGTCGGCAACCTCTCGCAGCCAAAACCTGGATATATAATATTGTATTATTGCTCCTTTTATGATTTTCGTATAAATTTTGTTTTTTGTTCAGACATAGGGTAAAGAAACCCCAATTTAAACTATGCAATATGTTATTACGCTACACTCATCTATACTATTAATAAAAACAATATCCTCGGTTTTAACTTCCCGCCCAAAACAGACCTATAATATTATGATTTGTGTAATATTATAAAATATGGTAATACAGTTCCTATCCCTAATACAATTGTAAATTAAAATAGAATTCCTAATAAAATATATTATTTCCTACGTTCCTATTCGTAATACAATTCTAGACTAGAATTACTAATGGTAATAATTCAGTATATATATTTCTCTGCAATGCAATCTATACTATTAATAAAAACAATATCCTCAGTTTTAACTTCCCACCCAAAACAGACCTATAATATTATGGTTTGCGTAATATTGTAAAATATGGTAATACAATTCCTATCCCTAATACAATTATAAACTAAAATAGAATTCCTAATATTCTATACTATTAATAAAAACAATATCCTCAGTTTTAACTTCCCGCCCAAAACAGACCTATAATATTATGGTTTGCGTAATATTGTAAAATATGGTAATACAATTCCTATCCCTAATACAATTGTAAACTAAAATAGAATTCCTAATATTCTATACTATTAATAAAAACAATATCCTCAGTTTTAACTTGTATTATGGTATGGTGCGTAATATTGTACAAAATATGAAATTTTGGCATAATGGTATGGTGCGTAATATTGTACAAAATATGAAAATTTGGCATAATTCAGCCCATGCAGGTGTCGGCGCACGAGTCAAGCCTTTTTAAGTTCATTTTGGAATTTCATTTGCACCCCCTCCCCCCTTGCGTGCGAGAGAGAGCCTCTATGCTATACAATTCAATAATCCTTAGAAAAACTCTTGTATAAGTAGTGGTGCAAACCACGCCTCAAACCAATGTGGGACAAAAGTTTCTTGAAAGGTTTTTTTCTATATTTTTCTAACTCAAATGAGTCAACTTTGAGAACCAATTTCTCATTCACCCATTATCAGTTTTGAGCGTACAATATATCAATCTTTTCGTCTAACTACGAAGAACACGAATCCACGTTGACCCGACCCAAATCGAAAGTGGACCCCACATATATTTGTACCACAATATTGCCAGTAAAATGCCATGTTATGCTAATTTTTTTCCAACAGTTATTTGTCCAGAGAATATCAACGTGTTGAAGGAAGAAGATGATATATAGTGAAGGGCAATATCATCTTCACTATATATCATCTTCTTACTCCAACACAACGCTCTACGATCAACCAACAATTACTCAACTGATTATCTCATTACTCCATGTAAATTTTTTCTATAATATAGTTATACTTACTGAATATCAAAATATAAGTGTACCTCAAGACCTTGCAATAACTAACCGACAAGTAATTAAATTAATGAATATGATGCAATAATGTAAATTATCTACCTATTGCATTTATACACTTATTTTAGAACACTGAATTTTTGTGATATTTGTTGCATGCAAGGAAGACTCATACTATAATTGCATTTATACACTTATTCATACTCATATTCGATGTTATAATTTATATATTTGTATATCGATTCAAATATTTCTTAAAATATTATAACAAATTCATTCCGTGCAACGCACGGATGAAAATACTAGTAATATCTAAAACTAAACCCTAAGCTGTAAACGGTCAATCATTTAACTTAAGTTGAAGAATTAATTTTTTAAATTTCATTATAATTGTGTACTTTTTCCATATATAATAAGGTGCGATTGATTTTTAATTTTCTTCTTGAAATTTACTCTCATATAATCCTCATACTCATATATAGTAATAATCAAATGAGATCACCTCTCCCTGAGACCCTTTATAAATACACACAAACTACTATACGAATGCATACATACTAGATTGTGTGTAAATCGGCTCGTACAAATGCACACAAATTATTATGTGTGTATTTGTATAGTAGCTTGTGTGCACTTACGAAAAGTTTCACAGGACTCACGGGAACAGGTGTGTAATATATATGTGTGTTGGGGGGGNGGGGGGGGGAGGGGGGGTACCGACACCTACCCCAACCAACTGATCTACTCCAAATGAAAAGAGATTAATTAATTTTCAAAGGAGTGAGATTACAACTTGGTGATTAAATTAATAAGGGTGTGTTTGGTTGGGGGTTTAGGCATAAGGTATGGGTATCAAAGTGATTGTTAGTGTTTGGTTGATAGGTTTTGTGAATGCTACTATGGGTTTAGAATACCCCATTAATGGCAAAATTCATACCCTTATTAAATAAGGGTTTCATCTTCCTTCATCATTTCTTCCCCAACTATTAATAATCATTCCCATTCCACCCAACTACCAAACATGCTAAATACTTTCACCAAAACCCATTACCCTTACCAAATATTTGATACCCATTCCCATTCCGATTCCGATTCCCATGTGCGAACCAAACGCACCCTAAATTATATATCGTTAGGGACCTAGGGTCTCTTGTCAAATGGAAGACTGGAAGTTAGTCAATAAAAAAATGGAATTAATGTATTTTAATAAGGAGAAGGGCTAATAATGATGTATTTAATATACAAAGTTAATGTTTTTCGGGGTCTTTGTATATACCATTGGGAACTAAAAATATATACAAAGCTACGGAGAGTGATATTACTCTCTTCCTTCATTTCTTGTGAATATTTTGACTACTGATTTAATGCATTAAGTTTTTATCTTCAAAAATATATACAAAGCTAATTCAATTTTTAGTTGCCAATTGTTACATAAAGTTCACATTTATGGTCTATTTAAAAATATGAAAAAACTTCTAAAAATGAATTTCAAAAAATATATATTTATTTTTTGAAAATATTTTTATTTTCTATTGTTTAGTTAAAAGTAAAAGATAGTAATCTTTTTTTTTTAATTTGATTAAAAGTCATAATTTTTTTCTATTTGTTCATTTTTAAAAACATGAGCATAAATCTATTACAAAGTTATTATAAAATATTAATTATTTTAATGATGATAATTGTTATTTGTATTAAAATAAAATTATAAATTAAAATCTATAATAGTTATAAAGATTAATAATAATAATAATAATAATAAGATGTAAAAATTAATTTTTTTTAACTTCTAACTTATTATAATAAAAACAAATACATAAATTGATAAATATAATAATTCTTAACTAAATATATTGAAGAAAAAAATTTACTTTTCTTTTGGATGTGGGTCGGGTAAGGTTATTTTATTTTATTTTTTTAATGGTAATGCCAATATTTTTATTTCATTGAAAATTCAATAAAATTAACTAATTTGAATGAGACTAGCTTAACATTCCACATTGAATTGAATAGGGTCAAGGGACCAATCCAACATTAGTAAATTTTGGATATGGGTGGAGGCTACAAGAATGTAGGGTCAAATTTCACATTGATTTGAAATAAATGAGTCAATTGATCACACATCATTTTGTCACAATCACACAAGAAAAATGTAGCATGTTATCAACTTTATTTAGAGATGGATCATTGAGTTAATCATTTTAATTATGACAATTAGATAAATACTTTAATTAATTGAGTTAATTAAAGAAGTTATTAATTTAACAGGTAACTCATTAACCATAATGAGTACATCAAGCCTAAATAATAACCCATAAGTTTCGTGTCCCACTTTGTGTCAAGTTAAAAATTATAAAGTAATATTTTGTAAACTTGTACAACTCATATAGTTGAAGATATGAAAAATATGAAGTAACCTCAATCAAGTTGGTTAGGCAGTTGATCTTAGATATGAAAAATATGTAACCTTTTCGATTAGATTAGTTTACTTCGTTGTAGTCATTTGCAAAACAAGATCACAATACAAACTAACGAACTTCACCTAAGGCTATCCCCATTTGTGGATTTTGTTCAGTTTTTAGAACAAATGTGAGGATGAAGTTTTGGGGATGTTTTTCTCCTGCAAGGGAGCAAATTTTGTCAGTTCTAGTGGGGCCCACTATTGAGGAAGGCCTAAAGTGCATTTTCAATAGTTTCCCATAAATTCAAGAGATATGAAAAATAAAAATAAACAAAACTACATCAAGCACAAAAGCATTTGTAAGGCACCGTACCATATCTTAAAAGGTAATATCCTGACCTATAATCATTGTGGTTATAGACCTGGAGGAGGACCACAATCAGATTACTCCTAAATGCTATTGCACAGTGAAATATATAATTATTTGCCTAGTGGTGGGGGCCTTTGAATTGGCTTACTTTACTCAGTTAAATCCATGATGTCATTGCCTACATATATCAACATTTGAGATCATCACCTATGTCAGGTACCAATGTCATCAACATAAAACTATACCTAACAAAAGAATCACTGACAGTAAAAAGGTGAGGTGGTCATTTGTTTGTGATATATACACGGAATTTAGATTATATATAATAACATGTATCTGTATATCCAACACAAATTTGGCTGGCAGCCTATTCTTCATCACAGAGAAATGGGTTGTAAAATGTACACTGCAGTTGTGGTGGTTGTGTGTCCATATACATGGTGAAACGGCATGCGTCATAGGACCTCTAGTGCCTGCTCGAAAACGTACATACTATGATCTGCACTGCTAATAGGACCGCTGGGCGCTGGTGCCTCTTTGTCAGCACAGGTAACCTGATTTGTGTTGCTCATAGGACCCTTAGTCCCTCTTTGCAAGTGTCTTCTTTAGTCCCATGACAATCTTCCCAAACCACATCAGGTTCAGGATGGCTAGGACCAATGGCACGACCAAAACCAAGAAGACCGCGCTCCTATGCATCTCCTTCACCTGTGTGAAAGGCAATAGCGTGCATGGGATGGTGAAAGTTGAGCATATAATATATAAAATATAATTGTATAGGGGCAACCCCAACTAAGTTGGTCAGACTGTTGCTTAGTAACCACAAGATTCCAAATTCGACTCCTAGTAGGAGCGGCCAATTAGCCTTATTGGTTTGTGGCGGTCAGCTATCCACCTAGACTAGTTTACCTCCTTGTGATCCTTGCTGGCTAGGATCACAATACAGGATTTACCTAATGAACACCATCAGGTAGTGGCTGCAGGTTTTCCTCTGGATTATAAATTTAAACGTCTAGTTGAGACAGAAGTCAGTCAAAAGGTCATGTGTGATACTGGCTGCAGCTGAAATTTTATTCCCAGCAGTGAAGATATGACAGTTGCAGGGTGGCTGTGTACCTGGTTATAGTGTATGTAGACATGGTAAAACATGTATATAAACAACAATATTCTGGCAACCTGCAGATAACAACATAAGTGTTGATCAAGTCAAGGACAGAAGATAAAAGAGAAAATTGTGAAAAGGAAATGGTATATTGGAATATGAATGAATGGATCATATACCATCCAAGCTGAAAACATGACTACTCCATTGATAACATACGCTTTGGTTTTCTTCATTCCAGCAACATCAAGGTACCTTTGTAGGAGCACAAGATTCACGTCAATGATAAGGACGATGTAATATATGTTGATAGAGGCAATGTTTACAAGATATTGGTACTACCATCTCAAATTGACGCTGGGAGTGGTTGCCTCAGAAACCAAAACCATGAAGGTATAAAGCTGCCCTTCACCGGTCAACATAGCATACGTTATAGCTATCATGGAAAGAAGGTGATGAACAACCTGGAAAGGCATTACCAAATTCCAATGATCAGAATTGTGCAAAAATCTGTCTGTTTGTCAAACAAAACGAACACAAAGGATAAGAAATCACTTACATACTCCATTCCACCTAAAGTAGGATAAAACCAAATCATCATCCCAAGATCAGCAATGAAGTAGCCCACAGAAACCTACCAAAAATATGCCAAGAACATGTCAACCTAAAGAATTGATGGGAGTTTGAGCATTTAGAATACTAAGGCGCCGTGTAATATCCAATGATAACATCCCAACTAACTAGAGAGTTGAGACCATGCAGTATATTAACATAGTACAACAATTGCAACTAAGTAGTTAATTGCAATATAGTACAGCAATTGCAACATAGTACAGAAAATACAATGACATCCCAACGAAACAAATCGCAATTGCAGTATATTCAATCAAGCTTCCAATCTGAACAATGGTCACAAAGGTATAATACAAGAGTCTATTGCAAAGAGGGACAGTAATTCCATGAACTAGACTTCTACCAACTTCGAAATACTGCCCTAATCCTTGATCTCATGATTAATTCTGCTGCAGAGCAATTAACTAACTATAAAATCATTGCTGATAATGATGATGATATATCCTGGAGTGCAGATATACTATAAGCACTTTGAAACTAATTAGGTAAGGAAAGGAAGGGAGAACAAAATACTTACTCCTAGTACACATGTTGACAAAGTTGAACTTCGGAAAGTGATAAGGCCGGAAAGATGATCAGAAAATAAGTCTGACCAGAATGCAATGTGAAGTGCCATTGCTGTAATAAAGATGGCGTGAACTGTAGATATTGAACTGCAAATAAAAAACATCTGGCATTTGATCAGCAGAAAATATATCTGTGGTTTAACAAAGATACAAATAAAATAGGATGTTGGCTTACCGGTTATTCCACTCAACTTGCTGGGCTTTTGAGAGGTTGGGGTATCCCTTAAAACAAGCAACTGTAATCATTTGGCTAAGACTATAGACCTGAATTCATTTGAAGGATTAAAGTTTAAACAGTTTAACAAAAACAGCATGTTGTGTATATGTGATGTTTTGGATTGTAGTCTAGGCAATCAGTTCTACAAAATATCAAAATTCAAACAGGATTACTGAGGCAGGATGAAGCCAAAAGTCAGCATCTCCGTACCATTTTGCATGCAAAAATGCCACATATAACAGAACTATACACTACGAGTGAATCCGAAAGCATATAGTTCTTAAGAAGCAGCTCAGCTTGAGTGTGGTAAGAGATGATCGCCATATAATTTCCTTCAGAAGGCAGCACACTATAGTAAATACTTCTTCACGAACACTTCCTCAGTCTTGTGTAAAGTATCCTAAGTACTTCAATCCTTATAATATCTGCACCGCACACAATGATTGAACACAATTAGCATATATACACAAACTCTGACATTTCTATATGAAAATGTAGTTATAGTGAACAATACCGGGTGAAACAAATATGCGAATGGAAAACTATAATCCAGACTAAATAGTGAACTCAAGTTTCAAAGGACAACAACATTAAAAACAGTAAAACTTTCATGAACTCCAGTCATTCCCTAAGTTCAAATTATATCACATCATATCCCAATCAAACCACACACACAAAAACATAAACTCCCACTTTTTTTTCTACTTTCTTCTCTTTCTTCTAACCCCTCTCTTTATTGCAAACTCCACCAACCTTCTCTCTCTAGTTTTGAACGATAGCATTGTTGAATGCATCTTTGCGCGTGTGTGATGAACCCAGCATAAAAAACATACCACAGTATAACCATAACAGAAAGCAGAAAATGATCAAACACAATAGTGGTTGGCTTTATCATATGATCAAGTAAACAATGAGGACGCGGGCATCAAACACAAACACAAGATATCTGGAAACATGAATGCGCGGGCAATCATGGCGAGAACTTGAGAAGTGTCATTATTCAGATAAATTTACAAATTAAATGGGAAAGAAGCGTACAGGAAACCAGATATATGTTCCAAAAAATTAAAACGAAACCCCCGCCCCTCTCCTCGGTCCTTTTATTCAAGGAATTCAAAAATCATGCACACAACGAAACATCCTAAGAAGAAAACGAGAAACATACGAGAAAACTGCGTTCAATTACGTGCTCTGTGTCTCCCCGGAAGCAAAGAGGAACATAGATGAAAAAAAGGCGCCTCAAAATTTGCTATAGGAGGAAAGAAGGGGGTTTCATGATCGACTTACCGAGGATGATGGAAGTTTTTCTTTTGTTTGCGAGGGAGAGAGAGAGAGAGAGAGAGAGGAGTGGCTTGCGTTTTCGATTGTGTACGTTGGATTGTGTTCCTATGGGCAAGAAAAGTCGAGAAGGGAAGCCAACAGGGAATCCGAATAACTTTTCACGGACTATTTTTTTGTTTTAAAAAAAAAAAATAAAAATCATCAGGCACGGCACACGCTGGCGCGCACGCTACGGTATCCGACCACTAAGTTGCTTGCATCGGTGGCGCGTTATACTTTTCCGCACAGTTTGGATTTTGTGTGTGCCCTGCCCTGCCCGGCCCGATTTCCACCAATCGGTATACCTGCATTGCCTACTAATCAGCAGTCCACGACATCAAATTCCAATATGCCGTTCTGCATCATTTATTTAATACGGAGTACATAAGTTTCCTAACTTACTTCAGTTTAATTTTACCGTCCGTTTTTAATCTTATTATATGCACAAAAAACTCAACCTAAAAATTGAGGAGCCCAACTTCTAACATTTTCAAGTCGGTTCCAATCATAACTTGATGCCAGGTGATCTTCTAAGGCATCGTTTGCATAATTATACATTAATTGGTAGGGCTAATAATGTTGTATATAATATAAGGGAGTGCCACGTTGGCACCAAGTCCAATATCAAAAATAGTATAGTACGTAGTAGTTATTTAATGCTTTGTAAATTGTTATGTCTAGTTTCAATGACACTTTTAACAATGAATATTTAATTGTTATTGTTAATTGTTAATCTTAACAATGAACCTTGATTAGTTGAGGGGTTTTAAATAGTTTAAATCTAATAAATTAATAGTTTACTAATTTGTATGTACTTTTTTCTTCTTTTTTTGTTTGTTGTTGTACACATAAAATTAATATATAATAAGTATATAATTAAAATTAAACTTTAAATGAGATTCATATTAACTTTTAAAAAATTAGCCTAAATTTACATTGAGTCACTATTACAATTACATGTTTCATTACTTTATGAACTCTTATGGCAAACACTCATATCACCCTATGTTAGTTACAAGGAGCGCGTGCTAAAGGAGTTCACACGAATAGAGAATCTAACATGGGAGTGTAGCTCATACATATGAATATGATAATAAAATTATAATCAATCATATATATTTTATGGATTTGTTTTACTAACTTGGTCGAAGACACACTCTAATTTCAATAATTTGTACATAAGCCTCGGAAACTGGCATGTAAATAATTCAAAACATTATTCACTCAAAGAAAATACACAATTTGTATAATCATTAAGCAATTTAGTTAAATGTATGAACAATTATATTGATTGGTAATTGATTCCTGTAGTCATGAAACAACCTCAAAATTTTAATACGAAAAAATAGTTTACCATTCATCAACATAATCACTTGGAGTTAGTGTAAAATAGTTTACAATTCATCAACATATCTAACTACTAATAATTTGGTAGTGTAAATTTTCATCTAAATTATTGTTTATTTACTTTATATATATAATCTAAAAATTCAATAATGTAAATAAATTTTAACATACGGCCAATAAATAAATAATAACTTAAAAGCTTATTTAATTTGTATATAGATCTAACTGAAAATAAAAATTTAATGCAAATTTGTGAAAGTTTTCGTTCATTAAAGTCAGCAGACGCGTTAGGCCTTTCTTAATTATTTAAAATGGAAAATTAATTAATTAATTAAACAAATAACAGCTTAATCAAGTCAGGCACATACATGTGCGGAAAAGTGTTTATTAATGATGGATTTTAAACTTTGATGAAATTAACGCAGGGCTTTATTTGAGTAATAAATTTGGTGTAAAATACGATAGATTTGTTACCAACTTGGGTCATGACGGTGGGTCTCAGCAGTTAGCATACAAGGTGGGTGGGGGTATATATATATATATATATATATATATATATATATATATATATATGATAGGGGGAAAAACAAAAAGGAAAGGTCTTTGGCCGGATCATCTTCTAGTAATACATCGAGACAGAAATATAGTAGGAGAATATTGTACAATAAACATGTACATCAATAATAATAACATAACATAAATTGGCAAGAAATAATTCGAAAATAACAATATATTCCGAATATAAATAAGAAATCTGAAATTAACAGTACGTAAATGGAAATGGAAACAGTAATGGAAAAATCCAAGTCGTGTATAACACACTTTCCTTAAAACCGATTCGCTACTTCCCATGGTGCTAGGAGCGTTGTAGTGTCGGTCTCCCAGGATAAAATGGATCACAATAATATAGTTGAGCACTCAACCTATATTATTTTCGGCGAACTAGAACAAGGATTGAACACATAGGATAATCTCAAGAAGAAGTAGAATGGCTACTCTTTTATATATTTTCCTTTCGCACACGGCCTATTTCAAGAAGAAAGAAAGCAGATGAACACTCTGATAATAGCCAAGAGAGAGAAAGGAAAAGTGTACCGTGTTGCTTGCATCTCTCCGGATGGCCAACTAGAGGCATTTTAAATACGTCACAAGTTAAGGGTATTTTGCTAACCCATAACAAGTCAAAAAGCAATAGACAAAAGTCCTAAGCTTTTTATCTTTCCTAGGAGTAAATAAAGGAAGAAATTCCTTTATGTACTATTTCCTAGGAGTAAATAAAGGAAGAAATTCCTTTATGTACTATGCAAAGCAAGTAAATAAAGGAAGAAATTCCTTTATGTACTATGCAAAGCAACATCTAGAAGTGGGAGTACAAGTGGTTTTATTTTTACAATAAAACAACAAAAGATAGTGGCTTTGGAGTGGGTGAACGGCGTGGGAGACAAAGGCATTTCTTCCAACATCACAACTCCCAAAATCCACAAAAAAAATAATAATAATATAATAATAATAATAAAATATTATTATAATAAAGCATTATTAAAGTGATCTAATAGGTATATTTTGAGAATCAATTTCTCATTCACCTATTTTCTACTTTATGTGTACAAAATATTAATTTCTTCTACTAAATAGAAGAAATCGAATTCACATTTACCCGATTAAATCGGAAGTGAAGTTCTCATATTTTATACCACAAAATAGTCACTTAAAATGCAATATTATTATCAAATTTTCCAACAATATATATATATATTTGAAAACAAGGGTTAAGGGTATATATATATATATTTTTAAAGTGTTAAATTTATCACTTAAATCAAATGAATACTGCAATTAGATACTAAGATAACCTCTTTTAAGGTCCAAATCTGAATTCAACTATGATTGTGTAGTTGCTAAACAAAAACAAACGCAACTGTCTTCATTTAATATATATATATATATAATGGCCTAAATCATTATTAATTGTCGGATCACACTTGTGTGAGACCGTCTCACGGATCCTTATTTGTGAGGCGAGTCGGGTCGGTTTGAATCAACATGCAAATGTCATACTTATATACGCAAATGTCATACTAATCATGAATATAATTTTTGTCATTTATAAGGGAAAATGTAATACTTTCGAATAAAAATGTATAGTAATAATTTTGCATTTTGATGTAAAAATATTATATTTTCCATATTAAGTAATGTTCCCCTTACTTGTAAGGAAAAATATAATTTTAAGAAAAAATGTAATATTTTTAAATCGAAATGTAAAAGTATTACATTTTCCTTTAAAAATATTACATTTACCATTATAAGTAACAAAAATTGTATTCATGATTAATATTACATCTGAGCATATAAGTATAACATTTATGCGTATAAGTATCAGATTTTCACATTGACCCGACCCGTATCACGGTGAGACGGTCTCACACAAGTTTTTTACTTAATTGTCTAACATAATTACACATCAAAGTTCAATCGCCACCCAATCAGTTGTTACTTATTTTTGTAACTTAGAGCATCTTATTACAACTTTTGTTAGTTTTGTTTTTTTAAATACACATGATTTTTTAAAAGGTAATATCTGTTCTATATTACATTACTACACGGTAGTTGGCAGTTTTTGTTACTTATTATTTGCATTATTCATTGATTTAAAGAACAATGATACTTTTTTTTTTTTGTCTCAAAAAAAAAAAGAAGAACAATGATACTTTTTCTATAAAAATATGAAAATAATAAGTGACCTTATAAATAATTAGATTTTTATCATATATTTTTAAAAAGGTGAATAAATGGACAATATGATTAAAAACAATATTGGAGTTTTTTTCTGTTTTTTTTTTTTTTTCATGTGAGACGTGATTATAGGAATATAGGGCAATCATTTTTGTCTAAATTTTATCGGTTAATAACGTTGTTTAGCATATAACATCTTTTCAAGTGGTCAATTCTTACTATATATCATTTTCCAGCATATCTTAACATAATGGAATCTATTTTAATGCTTGACTACTGCCATCCAATTTGTCATCAGCCGATAAGTATTAAGAAAACTACACGTCATACTGGTGGACGGAAATTTGACTACCTGGTTGTCTCTTTTATTATTTTTGTAAAATATGACACTTTTTCCCTTAATTATATGGTTATAGTATTTTTATTTCTAAATTGTTTATATATTCACATTAATCCCTCAGTTACTTTAAAAGTAACAGTTTTCTCCCTTCTCTATTAAATGGACATTTTTATTCTTAAATGTCAATTCAAACCATTTTTTGGTAAATTCTATTTCTATTTTTAAATAATCTAAATTTATTTTTTTTTAAATATTTAATTTTTAAAATAATCCAAATTTAACAATGTTTAAAATATGTTTGTTCCGATTCAGAATCGAAGGCAGTTTCAATTTTTTATTTTAACAAATCGAAACCGGATTTTTTTGGTTTATGGTTCTGAACCGGAACTGGAACTGTCCCTACGGTTTCGATTTCAATTTGGTTGCTATAGTGTCAAATTCAATTCGAATCAAACAGTTATTATCTCTAAATATTACCAACATTAACTTAAAATTATAATTATAATATTTATAAATTGTGTCTACATGTTACTTGGAGTCGATCAAAAATAACCGATATACACACGTGAAGTATATACTATAATATGAACCACATGATTCAATTGACTATGCCCAATAAAATCAATAAATACTTAAAGTGGAATGGAATTACCACATATACCTCAACCCATGCTCAACAAGATTCATAAGCAAAAGTGTGTATATGACAAGTGGTGAGGATGAGATTGGCATTTAATACTCTCCCCATATCACACATTCACACTATCAAACAATTGGCATTTGGCATGGATAATAGATACCTCAGCCCATGCTCAATCGGCATGGATTAGAGATTTCTCAGATACCCAGCCAATCCATTCAATGCAAGCATTATAACCGTTCGAATTTTTTTATTTTTAAATTCGGACGAATAAATTCAGATATCAGATAAACTTTAGTTTGAAAAAGTAATTTTAAAATACAAAATATACTAAAAAAATAATGAAAATATACATCTTGCAAAATGCAAAATGCAAAATACAAATTAAGTTACAAAAGTATATTCTAAAATATCACATTAGCTAATTAAGTTACAAAAATATACACAGAAATGACAAAATCACAGTTAACAACTTGACACTTAATTTGGAACAAGTGTTAAGTTTACAAATTACTTCATGTCTTCATTAATCAATCACCACTCCACTTCATCAATTCAAGACTATAATTCATCATCTTCCTATTAAGAAATACAAATAGGTGAAATAGCACAAGTTTAATATATGTTGTACTATAAATACTCAGTCTAACACAACTATACGAGTTAAATACATGTGACTTATCAGATTGCTAAAATTTCATATTAAGGTAAGATTGGGGACATATTACTACTCGAGTTTTGGAACAACAGACGAATTGAATGTGGAAGCATCATCATAGCCAAAAGAAAATAACTGAAAAAGTAAAATGTAAATGAGGAAGGGAGAGTGATATACCATATCAGATTACCATAAGACCTTCACTCAAGATTCAATCAATGAGTCAAGGCAAAAGGCTTTAAGACATAGATATTTTTTACTCAATGATTCAAAGGAATCAAGGATTCAAGGGCAGTGGCAAATCAATTGTTGCCAAATCATTAAATCATTGTCCATTTTGTCTCAGTTGTCACTTGGCAATTAGTCAGTCACAAAAGGAGAATAGGAGATAATAGATTTATAGAAAATCGTATATTCACAAAATTGGAAATAAAGTTGAAAAAAAAATATTACAACAATGGTTGGAATAAATGAACAAGTTCCAGCACTCCTAACTCCAGTTGGCAACTCTGCAAATAAAAAAAACATTTTATTAAAAATATAAAGTAATTCAGAAGGTATTTAAAACATAAAATAACATAAATGTCAACGTGTATACCTTTTTCAAGCCTTTCAACATCATAAATATATATATACTAGCCAAGATACGCGCGTTGCGCGTAATGCAAGGCCCAACGTAAACTCATATATGTAAGTTTAACATTAAATGTTTATTTGAACTTATTCATGAAAAAAAAAGATTGTAATATTGACATTATGACCATAATAGAGTAATAGATTGGGATGAGTAAGTGTAAAATAATATTAATATGTTTCAATTTTCTTTTTAATTACTTGCAACATTTACAGACGATATTGTCACATATAATTGGCTTTGCATAAAAGCATGTTCGTTCAAGTATATTGCGTTTGTACAAAAGGAAACTCTATTTATCATTCCATTTTATCAGGCAGAGTCAATTGGCAGTATGCAAAGGGGAAAACCCAATATATTTTTAAAAACAAAAAAAAACACAAATAAAATGACAAATGATGAAACAATTACTACCCAAAAGTATATATTTATTTAAATTTTGTTTTTTTACAAAAGAAAATTAAGAACGGAAAAGCTTTAATTATCAATGAAATCGAGAATACAATAACGATCTTGTGAAACTTAAGGTGGTTCATCTATCACTTCTGATTTGACGCCATGAAGTTTCCATGAATTGTCATATTTAGCAGCGTGTGCAATATCCATCAAATGTTGATATCTTCTTTTCTTTCTTGAAGATTCCCTAATTACTTGAGTCTCTGCACGTAACTCAATATTTGGGTCCTTTAACATTCGTTCCTTTTCCTTTTGAAGCTCAATAACTTTCTCTTTGCGGACAGCATATGTTTTGTCTTTGCTGAGATATTGCAAGTTCTCAAGAAGGTTGTCCATGCTTTGCAATTTCCGGTATGACCATCGTTTAATTCCCAATTTTGTGCACATTCTCTTCAACTTATCTTCACTTACACTAAGCTCCCTTGCTGCTTGGGCTGCGGGTAAGTGGAAGAATTTTGAAATAGTATTTAAACCCCAGTGTTTAGAGGTTCTCTTGTCAAATACAATGATTTCAGTTGAGTTGGATAATTCAGGTACAACTGGAGGCGCCTCAAGTGAAACATCGTTCTGGCCACATAGCATGTCAGTCACAAGACCCCAGTCGAAATCTAATTGTTCGGCGAAGCAACAACTTTGTTGAATTTGGTGTAAAGTTTTACCTGTTGGAGATGAAGTTGGATTATTGAAGTGAAAATCCAAGGGGGGGTTTTCAGCATGATTAAAAAAAGGACGGTAATCTTGTTCAGGAGAAGAAATAGGAATTTCTTTATCATCTTCATCCTCTAACTTCAAGAGTTTTATTCGAGGCCATCGGGAAATTCCTAATATCCTGCACCTATTCTTTAATGTTGTGAGACCAAGCTTTAATTGTACCGCTGCTTCACTAATCGGAAGATGGAAATAACTTGAGATCATTTCCTTAGTGATCGTTCTTGAATCACACAAGGTTTTCTTCACCGGAGTCTTTTTTTTTTCCTCGACTGCAACCTCTTCCAAAGGTTTAGGTAAAACAGGTGGAACAACTTGGGCGACCGGCTCAACGTCAATAACTTGTTCACCTTCAACAGTTGGTTCTAGGAGTGTGTACAACTCATTCTCAAACTGCAAAAGAGAAGGTAGATTTAGTTCATTCCAAAAGGAAGTATCGTCAAAGTCAGAACAAGAAAGCGAATGAGAATGAGATGAGGATGAAACATAATTTGCCATTTGATTGGAAATGTTAAAGTATAAAGAAATAAAACAATTAAGGTGAAAGGGAAGGTTAATTGACGCCTGTAAGGAAATGATCAAATATAATTTTCTTATAAGAAAAACCAAGTGCTGCTTTCAAAGGAGCAAAGGACATGTCGGACTGACAAATTAATGGAAACAAAGTTTAATCACACACATTTCAGAATAAATTTTTAAAAAAAAACAAAAAAAATGTCAAAAGGTAAACAGGAAAGTGTTTTTTTGATTTATTTGATTCTGTCTAGTTTTAGAGACCGCGTTTTAAAAGTTCTTTGGTATCCCAGTTTGTTTTTTTTGGGGTATATTTAGGACTTTAGTTTTACCTTTTAAACACAGTATGAAAAGACGTTATACTGTTTTTTTTTACAATTGATTTTGTAAGTACGTGGATATCTGCTAAACTCCAAAACAATGTGCTGATTTCGGAGGACTAAAGGACATGTAAAAAAAGTTTTAATTTAAAAAAGTTTAATGTAATAACGGTCAAATAGGCCACCGAAAGAGGAAGATTTGCGGCAGTTCCTTTTTTTTTTTCTTAAATTTAATTTTAATTATTTATTTTATTTTAAATTATTTTAGAATATTATTTTTAAAGGTGGTAACAGGAAGATCAAGTCAAACAAGTCACTTTGGGTTAATTTGCATAAATTTGTGTAGTTCAGGGACCCAAGTGCATTGTTTTTGAGTTCGATGGCCTAATTGCAATTTCATGTGAAGTTCGGTGACCTATTTGACCCTTATTCCAAGTTTAATTACACGCATTTCAAAACAAATAAAAAAAACAATACAAAAAAATGTCAAAAGGTTAACCTGACTTTTTTTTTGTTTGCTTTATTTTTTCTCGTCTAGATTCTGTTTGCGCTTTTGGTGTAAATTTAGGCCTATAGTTTTATATTCTAAATGCAACATGAAAAGATGTTATATTGTGTTGGTTTTCCACTTCTTTTTTTTGTTAGTACGTGGTTATCCTCTGAAATCCGAGTCAGCCTCAGTCTACAAGGTTAATATTAGTTGTATTGTTTGCATCTTTAAGAACTGTCAAATTTTTTCATCGTATTACAGGGATTGTTGCGTTGCTCTCCCCAACATTATCTATTTTTTTCATCCTTCTTCATTGCTTTTATTTCTCATTCTTATAATATTTCATGTCAAATGGCGAATCATGCTTCATCCTCTTCTCATTCTCAATTCATTTATTGTAATGATTTTGATGATGCCTCATTATTAGGCGAGCTAAATCTAGCTCCCCTTTATGATCTCGAGAATGATCTGTTAGGACCGATTGAACCACCAATTGGAAATAAACCACTTTATGAAGTAGGAATCGCAAATGAAATTGATCCGTTTGTTGACGTTGAACCCACCACTACACATGAGCGTGTTGACGATGGTGAATCTGCAGATGTGATGCCTGAAAAGAATGATAAGAAAAAATGGGTGAAGAGGACGTTTTGTGATTCAAGTACGGTAACTAAGGAAATGATTTCAAGTTTTTTCCATTTACCGATAAATGAAGCAGCCGTTCAATTGAAGATGGGACTTACAGTTTTAAAGGTTCGTTGCAGGGAATTAGGAATCTCCAAATGGCCTCAAAAGAAACTCTTGAGGCTGGATGATGACGAGGTAATTCCAACTCCCGCTTCTAGCCAGGCCATCTATTCCACTTTAGAAAATACCAAGGATTGTATATGGGATTACCAATACCATGACTTTACTTTACCTCTCTTGGATTTTGAGGGTGATGCACAAGTTGTTCAAGAGACATCTAATCCGGGTATAATTATTGTAGATGAAAAGCTTACCCCCAAAGATCCATGGAGTTTTCAAATGCTTTCTAAGTTATTTCATTTACCCGTTTCTCAGGCGGCAAGAAAAATGAAAGTTGGGGATGTAAAGTTTAAACAAATCTGCAGGAAATGTGGTGTCAATCGATGGCCGTATATGAAGTTCAAAAGTATGGATCGACTAATTCAAAGCGTTCAAACCATGAGTAAGTTCAAGAAAAAATCTAATCGGGATGAGAGGGTTAAAGAGCTACAAATGGAAAAAGAGCGGATGATGAGAGACCCAAGAGTTGAGTTTAGTTTCGAAACTATAAAAATCAGAAACTCTTCTTGGAGGAAGAAAAGATATAAGCACTTGACGAAGCTTTCTTATTCTGAACATGATGCAAGTTCATCTACACCCGTTGATGTCAAATCTGAAGGGATTAATTAAGTTCTTTAATCTGTACGCTGAGCTTGTTATCCTGTCTTTAATTTTATGAATGAAATTTTTAGCCACTCATTTTTCCATCTAATTAAATCATGTTCAAATGAATACTTGTTATGGGTGCTTATTGATTGAAATTAAAATGTTTAACAGTTTTCAATAAAAATGTTATCTTTTTAGCTTTATCATGACATGTTGACCTTAGTTGAAATTGTTAGATTCCTGGGAAGGACTATTACAAAGATGTTTTATTAATAATTATAATTAAGTAATGATTTATAAGCGTCTAAGAAAAAAGTTTTATAATACAACCACAATTTTAAATAGATTTAAGAGGGATAACAAAATACAAGCCATAAATAATGTACATATGCGTTAAAAAAAAGTTTATCGTCTAACTTGTTTAATCGACTTTTGCCCTTTTACCTTTATCAAGACTTACTGATTTCTCTTTACTTGTAGCATCTTCTAGAATGTCAATAGCATGTTTTGATGATTCATCGAAGTCTAGCCTTTTCTTTGTTGGATTGCCCACCATAAAAGTTTCTTCCACAATGTTGGATGAACGTGCATGTGGTGTTGCTTGTTGTTCACCAGTGTCTGTTGTTATGTCCTTACAAATACATGCTACTGAATAAGTCAATGTCGATGGATGATCTTCATTTAGAGCATTTATCCTTATACCCACAACAAAATCAATAGCATCTAACTTTTGTTGGAATATACCCACAACAAAATCAATAGCATCTAACTTTTGTTGGAATATTTCACTTTCCTCAACAGTTGTTGGCAACTTTTGTTGGAATATTTCACTTTCCTCAACAGTTGTTGGCATTTCAATTCCAACTAACAACATTAGCCGGTGCACATCATGATTAAAGAGAGTAGCTAACAACATTAGCCGGTGCACATCATGATTAAAGAGAGTAGCTTGCACAATTGTAGAACCATCCGATATTTCAACATTTAACTTATACCTACAACGGGAAAAGAGAGTGAAAATAAGTTTAAAGTTAACTTGTTAACATAATAGATAAGATGTATATTATGTTTGTATACCTCCTGACAGTGAGACCATCAGTTTGGCCACAATATAAGCAATGGAGTTTTAATCCTTCGATGGAATTCACTGTCTTGTTGCAATAATTGCAACCAATATAATACTCAAGCGGACCAACATTCTTCATTCTAAGCTTCCCTCTAACCCATGCAACTGGTTTCTACAGAAAACAGACGTGTGTTATAAAAACAGTTATTTTAAGAATATGGCTTGTTAATCATTATAGTATGCTATAGAGAAATTGGAAAAAATATATTACTCTATACCTGCTTTAATTCATTGTCAATTTCAGCAAAGGTGCACTTTGGTTGTTGCAATGCGTTTGAGAGTGTGAGAAAAGAGTCAAGATAAGTTTTGTCTACAATTGTTTTGTAGATAACGCTTAAGTTGTTGTCTTTCCTGTGAAATAAAAATCATATTTTTATAAATCAACATAAATATTAAGTAATAGTTTGGAAGTTAGTTGGAAGAAATACCATTTATTAAGAACCGTTGCATGTTGTCCGGGTGGATTTACTTCGATAGTGGTATCATATCTCGTACTCAGTGTAATACCTATTTAAGTAGTAAAACACATGTAAAAATGTAATATGTTCGTTAATATTATTAAATATTTATAAAAAAAAACATCAAGTACCTTGGAATGCATTTACATTAACTCCCTGAGCAATAACAATTGGAAATTTGCCTTGACTAAGTTGTAAATCAATCTGAATTCCTTCAGTCATGACAAAGTTGCCCCATAGAGTGATGATAACAGGTTTTGATCTTTGCATTAACAACAAAACAATATTTTAAAATAGAATGCATAACAATTAAGATTTAAAATATAATCAGTTTTAAGATAAGTAAGAGTTAAAGTATAATACTCTTCATTGATAATCACAAACTCATTAATATTTTGTTGACCATTCCTTGTCGTAATGCATTGACGTGGTAGTTTGCAAATAACAATAGCTAGCACATCTGTAGTCATGAGTTGGAAAATAGCAGGAGAGGTTGCTGGCATATATACCTTGGAGAAATATAAGCAGAAATATAGTATGATAGATAACAGTAGTAAACTAATAAGCTTACTTATCAGTTGTCGAGATGACAAACATGCGTAAAAATCTGAGAATGGAGTTATGTGTGGCTGAACCGATTCGTTGATGTTTATCTCATCTCCAGCAACAACATCTTCAATCATAGTTCTCCTTGTAATGTTCCACAAATTTCCATAATTAGGGTCTGGCAAATTGATGAATTCCCTAGCTGGTTTTACTGATGCATTTGAGATAGTGTATGTGCAGTACAACTTCAACCTTTCATCAAGTACGTCTATCTCATTGTCATATAACATTGCTTGTACTTTGTTACCCTGCACAAAGTTACAAGATTAAAAAAGTCTATAAGCTATGTTAATTGTTGTATGTAAAATTGTTTAATACGGAGTAAAGAATACACATTTTAGAAATACATGAATTGAATATATAAATACTATTCGTTTGCATGATATGAATGACTTACTTCAGAATCTTGAAATATAATGGGTTTGTATTTTTTGCCTAGTGAAGATCTTGATTCTCTTACATTGTGTTTATGCACAACTATTACTTTGCATTTCCATGCATGTAAATCGACAGTAACAGCTGGTATCAACACAAGATCGTTCATACTACAAAAGAAGTTGGGAAAGTTGTTATGCAACACTCGACTGTGACATAAAATACGTGAAGTAGAAGAATAAAAGGCATGACAAGCTTACTTGTAAAAAGATGCAACAGCAATAAATTATTTTAGTATCATCATGAAATATACTTGATAATTTCTCGGTAAACAATGTTTTGTGTAAAACTTGCTACAATGGATTCACTATCATCTGTACATATAAGTATTTTCAATGAACTTGCAGTCTTTGCACGCGACATTGCCACGTATAATTGTCCATGGCTAAAAACTGGTTCCTTCAAGTATATTCCCACAAAATCTAGGGTTTGACCTTGTGATTTATTGATTGTCATTGCAAAGCAAACTTTTATCGGGAATTGAGTTCTTTTGAATGGAATGACACATTTATCATCCTTCGATGTCTGAAGTGGTATCCTAGGTATCAATACATGTTTACCCTTGTATTCTCCGACTGCAATAACACAACTTATGATATGATCTCCAAACGCATCACATATAAGCCTTGTACCATTGCACAAACCTTCACATGGATTGAGATTCCTTAGTAATATCACAGGACAACTTTTTTTTAAGCACAACATATGTGGAGGCAATCCAGCAGGAGACAATGTGTGTAAATAATCTTGGCAATGTAAATATTTTGAATCACTTGGCTCGTCATAACTTATGTAAATCTTATTTGCACCAGGGAACTTGTCTAACAAGAGAAAATTAATTTCGTCAACAAATTCATTCTTTGTTGTCAATATTGCTCTTTCCATCAATGAGTATGGATCATTAGAAAATAAGCCCAAATCTGGGTAGACAGATTCAAACAAAACGTCTAATGGTGGTCTACAACCATTATTTTTAATCAGAAAATGAGATGGAACTTTGATATTGTTTTGCAAATCCATGTTTTCTGAACCATTACCAATCCTCATTAAATAATCAGCAAAGGTATGATCTTCCTGTGCACGCATGTTTTGCGTTAAAGTTAATCGTCGAATGTGTGGCCATATCAAACTTGACTTAATTAAACATGCTTCAATAAAATCTTCCTTTTTTCCATGCCTTACAATTGGCAGTGTCTGCCTAAAATCACCTCCAAATACAATGACTTTTCCACCAAATAAATCATTACACTCCATAATATCCTTTAAGCTTGTATCAAGACTCTCAATAATCCTTCGATTTGCCATCGAAGCCTCATCCCAAAGAATTAATTTGCATTCTTTGAGTAATCGGGCCTCAGCAGTTTGTTTGCCTATATTGCAAATGTGTTTATCATCCCCATCGAGTGGCAACTTGAAACGAGAGTGTGCAGTGCGACCGCCCGGAAGTATTGACGCAGCGATTCCAGAAGTTGCAGTTGCAAGAGCAAGAAAACCCCTAGATCTAACAGTCGCCAGTAAGCATCGATATAGAAAAGTCTTGCCTGTCCCTGCTGGTCCATCAACAAAATACATGCCGCCTTTGTTCGCAAAGACATTTTCAATGATAGTGTCAAAAGCTGCACGTTGGCAAGCATTCAACTTCTGCACGCCTGCCAAGTCAGACTCGTTAACTTCCAAACTTCGCTCATACATTATTTCATGAGTCATTGTTGTTGCTATATCAAGTTCAGTAAACGTATCAACCAAGTTGTAATCATATAAGTTTTTGCCAATTTTGTGCAAGTTGTTTGCAATCAACTTGAGGACTAATGATTCACTTTCATCAATCGTGTGCAATCCATTCCTTAAGAAGTCTTGGCACATGTAAGATTTGTATTTTATCCAAAGTGAACGAGGATTTGAAAGATCACAAAAGATCAGAAGCATTGCAAATAACTTCCTCAAACTCGATGGCATTTGGAATAACAACGCTTCATCTAGTGATTGTTCAATGATTGAATCTCCAGATAGAAGGCCGAGTTTTTCAGCTGCCTCACGGAAAGTTTCAGCAAAGTAACCATTAACAGTTTTTAAGGATTCAAACGATGTGGGTGCCCTTACGTTCATCAACAACATTCGCAAATAGTATCGTTCTCCTTCAGTTGGGTTAACAGTTACAAGCCTACCGATGACCTTCAGTTGTTTCCTTGGCTTCCAAGACTTTGTTGATTTGCACCAAACAAAATGGCAAGGGAATTCAACATAAAGCAAATTCATCATTTTCGCATATTCATTTGCTAAATTCATACAAAAGAATTCTGTCAAGATGGTACGACATGCTTCTTCCCTACTAACAATATGAATTATTCTTTCATGTCCATAAAAATTTATATATTGGGAATTTTCCAAATGCACTTGCAATTGAATAACAGCGGGTTTTAGCTCGGCTATTGCAAAACCATATATTCACCATGCAGCTTCAGGGGGAGAAATCCATCGTGCATTCTGGTATTCTTTAATCTTGTCAATCACATAATCGCTCATGTTATCAGCCAAAGACATGCGAACTCTATCATGGCCTTTATAAATATATTTGTATATATACTTGACAGACTTAATGGTTGCACAAACCTCAACATTTATGTGGCAATCAAATTTCAACAATAATTGAGGATTATAAGGAACTATCCATCGATTATCAAGCTTAAACCCTTTAATCTGAACAAAAAAAGAGGTATTTCGCCTCTTATAAATAGGGTATGAGTCATCATCAAACCTAGTCTCAGGACAGAATGAACGAGGGTACTTGCTTTTGCAAGACGGTGAAGTTTGGCATTTCTTTTGGACCATACAAGGACATGTTTGATTAAGAGAACCACAAGGGCCATGAACCATATGTTTTTTTACAAGGTCATACAACGTTGGCTGCGTTTCCTTATTTGGGATTTCTGCACACACGTATTCGTCAACAAAAGAAGACGACGCCATCATGGATTTGTTTTTGAGAATAATAAGGAAATGAGCATGTGGAAGACCTCTTTTTTGGAATTCAATCACATATGTGTATGCAGAAATCTCACCAAAGAAATATTTTTTTGTAATGTCATTCTTTAATTCTTGCAATTTAGAATGAAATACTCTTGCAACCAAATCTGGCCTATTCTGTGCCTCGTCGTTGAATTCCAAAAGACGTTTAATTTCTGGCGAATTTGGATTGCATGTTATAGTTAGGAAAAAATCTGGTTTACCAAAGTTTTGGACAAGTGACATCGCATCCATATATCGCCCACGCATATCCCTAGGTCCTCCAATGAACGACGAAGGTAAGATAACTCTGCGACCAACATCATTACCAAATACCACACCGGTACCGACACTGTCAACCAACCTTTGAAAATTCTCAGACCTACAAAGTTGTTGTTTCTTCCTAAAATAATCAAGACGTTGTGTTTCGACCTTGATATATATGTCAACAATAAATTGTTGAAACAGTCTGCCAGTATGTAGTAATAATGATGTGTCGCCTGAACGAATTTGAAATTTGTATGCGTAATACTCCTTGCAAGATACTGAACGCCGTTTTTTTCCTTCTCGGAATATGGTTTCCTCAGCTTGAAGTAATTCTTCAACATTTGATACATCATTAGCATTGATATACAATGCATTGGCATATGTATTGCGAGCTGAAGTATTGTTTGGAAAAACTCGTTCAATACCCTCATGCCATCCAGCATCACCGAATGGGAACAACAAAGGGTACTGTAATGGATCATAACAACCATAATAATATTGGATATTCTGAGCACGACCACTGTGTGCGTATACCCTTATGTTCCTATTATCTCCAGAGCCTTCAAAATCTTCAATCCACACAGCAGCAACTTGAGAAGTTGTTGGTGCATTATAAATCCTCTGGTCAAGCGAAGGACACGAGTGCAGCGAAATGCTAAACTCATCAGAATGCACAAGATCCTTAAGACTCCGAAAGAATTTAGCATATGGATTGTGAGACATAACCTCGATAAGATCTGAGACAATTTTCTCATCTAAATGACCAACTTCGCTAACTCTATTCTCTACTTCATGATTAGTGTCGTAAAAATAGAGTTGTAGATTGCGGGGGGGACAACCATCAGGCAATAAGTCATTTATAAAATGGTAAATTTGTCCTTGCACTTTGAAAGTATAAATGCCTTTATTTCGCCTACACAAATCTTTTTCATAGTTATGAATACCAAGCGAAGTAAAAGCAAAAGTGTTGTTGTAAGTCCTAACGCACGAACGGAAATTATTATAGCTCTTATCAGGGCTGGTGTATAATGCCTTTAAAGTCGGTGGCATTCCGTTCGCCACAAGAACAACTTCACCCTTACAACAACAAAATCCAGGAGGTTCATATTGAAGTCGCTTCGCTCCACAATAAATACAATCAGGAATCTCGGATAACATAAATGTGTTTTTTGCATCATTTTGCAACGCGCCTGCTGATAACACAATTGTATTCATGTGTGTTTTATTTCCAAATGTCAAAAGCGCATGACATTTTGTTGGCCGCAGCACGAGCGGAAAAAATGAGAATAAAAAAAAAGTCAACACCAACTAATAAATCGATTTTTGTTCTTTCAAATACGTTTGAACAAAAATGCGTAAATGGATGACATTTCACACCTGAAGAAATTGCCAATTGGTCATCCACAGAGGCATTACTATGATTGTTTGATGTTTCGCCTATTTGATTTTGTTGGGACAATTTTTTCCATGCGTCTTTATTTTTATTTCTTTTACGCTCACGCAATTCATCTTGCGTAAATCTTGTACGACCTCTTAATCTGTTGTTCATAACTCTAAGCACTGAACAATCATAAATAACTATATTTGCTAAACACGCAGAAGCAAAATTAAAATTAACAAAATGTAAACGTAACGAAAACAAACCAATATAATGTAAAGAAAAAAATAGCACTTAAAAAATAATGTTATTTAAAACAATAGTCAATATAGATGCAGTAACCAATTGTTATTTTTTGGTAATAATATTGCATTTAAAATGTATATTTTGTGATATCAAATATGAGAAATCGACCCCTGATTTGATCGGGTAAAAGTTTATTCATGTTCTCCTGGATTAGTAGGAGAAATTGATATTTTGTACAGATAAAGTAGGAAATGGATGAATGGAAATTTTATTCTACAAATGTACCCATTACATCACTATAATAACGATTTATTATAATACCAAGATAACAATTATATTATATTATATTCTTTTTTTTATTATTATATTGTTTGAGATCATGGGAGGAGAGTTTTTTGAATTGTAAATGCATGTTTTGTATCCCACTTTCATTAGTTTATTTCCACACCGGTTCAATCATTCATAAACCTCCATTTTTCATTTGATAAATCCAATCCTTGTTTTACTTTAGAATTTTGGATGGTTGCCTACTTGCAACACAAATAAAGGAACAAGAAGGAAATAATTCTCATGGGAAATCTTCATTTTTATTTGTGCACTTGGAATTTGAAATTTAGAATTTGAATCCTACACATCCTGATTATTGTGCTGCATGGAGTAAATAATTTCGAATAAATGGGTGCTGACGTGCTCATATGTGGATCGGGGTTATGGTTGATTTATTTGCATTGGTCTTAAATTGGGATGGCTTGGTTGTATTTGCCTATTTGGTTAGGTCTAGGTTTTTTGGGTCAAGCCAATTAAGATTATCTTTTGAAAGAATATCAGCAAATGAACATGGTTAAAAAATAGAGTTAATCCCAAAAATGGTCCTCCGACTATGTTGATTTTCCAAAATTAGTCATTTACTTTTAATTTGGACAATTTAGGTCCCTTGACTTTCAAATTCTTTCCAACGTTGGTCCTTTCATTAAATTTTGGTTAAATTGAGGCCAAATTAAGGGGTAAAATTGTTCGTTCACTTGTATACCCATATTTCTTATGTCTTATACGCTATATATATGAATATAATATCAGTCGAAGAGACATTGACTGAGATTATATGGCTTCGATTGAGACTTTGACTGAAATTATATTCATATATACAGCGTATATGACAGGAGAAATACGAGTACCAATACACTAAATAGGTGAACGAACAATTTTACCCCTTAATTTGGCCTCAATTTAACCAAAATTTAATGAAAGGACCAACGTTGGAAAGAATTTGAAAGTCAAGGGACCTAAATTGTCCAAATTAAAAGTAAATGACTAATTTTGGAAAATCAACATAGTCGGAGGACCATTTTTGGGATTAACTCTATTTTTTAACCATGTTCATTTGCTGATATTCTTTCAAAAGATAATCTTAATTGGCTTGACCCAAAAAACCTAGACCTAACCAAATAGGCAAATACAACCAAGCCATCCCAATTTAAGACCAATGCAAATAAATCAACCATAACCCCGATCCACATATGAGCACGTCAGCACCCATTTATTCGAAATTATTTACTCCATGCAGCACAATAATCAGGATGTGTAGGATTCAAATTCTAAATTTCAAATTCCAAGTGCACAAATAAAAATGAAGATTTCCCATGAGAATTATTTCCTTCTTGTTCCTTTATTTGTGTTGCAAGTAGGCAACCATCCAAAATTCTAAAGTAAAACAAGGATTGGATTTATCAAATGAAAAATGGAGGTTTATGAATGATTGAACCGGTGTGGAAATAAACTAATGAAAGTGGGATACAAAACATGCATTTACAATTCAAAAAACTCTCCTCCCATGATCTCAAACAATATAATAATAAAAAAAAGAATATAATATAATATAATTGTTATCTTGGTATTATAATAAATCGTTATTATAGTGATGTNAAAGAATTTGAAAGTCAAGGGACCTAAATTGTCCAAATTAAAAGTCGGGGACTAATTTTGAAAAATCAACATAGTCGGAGGACCATTGCTGGAATTAACTCTTAAAAAATACGCTGAAAAAAAATTTTCTGGCTCATCATCCACTATCCTATGCAATAACAAAATAAATTTTGAACATTTGTTTCTTTTGTCTTATCGTTTTTTTTAAAGCAGATTTTTTTTCCTATACTTTAATTTTTGTTATTTGAATTATAAACCTATAATTGATTTAATATTTGTATTATTTTTTCAGTTATTTTCATTATAACTATATAATTAAATTGAATCGAAAAATAAATAAAATAAACATACGTCATTAAGTTTTTGTATCTTAATCATTTTAAATTTTAATTATAATTAGATTATTCAAAAGTTAAATCAATTAATATTTATTTTGGTGTTGGGTTCCAACATTTATTAAAATAAAATACATAAAGTAGATTTTACTAATACTTATAAATACTTATATACTTTTCATTGTTGTTTTTTTGTTAATCATTTTAAATTGTAATTATATTAGATTATTCAAAAGTTAAATCAATAAATATTTATTTTGGTGTTTGGTTCCTACATTTATTATTATTGTAGTGATGTATAACAAAAAGTTATGGAGGCAGGCAGGCAGCATATGCATGTGGGTTTCAAATTTTTTTTTGGCAGCTTTGCACTTTTTTCCTAATTTACAATTTTTTTTATAAGAATTCTCATTTCCACTTAATATAGTATCTCCACATCAACTTTCATCTTTATTAATTCCATTCGGCAGTAGAGGAGAATAGGATAAGAATTACCCAGTTTTTTTTCTCTTCTTTCTTTCGTTCGGCAGAGAAGTAAACAGAATAATTTTTTTTGTTTTCTTCATCCCTCATTTCTTGTTGGAGCTCATATTCACCTTGCTGTTGCCGTGGATGGGTTTGGCTAGTTATTTGATGTTGTCTTTATCATATATTTTGAAGGTCAGTTTGATTTTATATTCTGTCTCTTTTGGATATTCGCGTATTGTTCTTTGTAATATATGATGTTATCTTTATCATATATTTTGAAGGTCAATTTGAATTTACATTCTGTCTCTTTTGGATATTCGCGTATTGTTCTTTGTAATATATGCAATTATAGATTATAGACGATTTTTGTCATGTGCAAGATATATGTCAGAAATATTTGTATATGTAGATTCCTAATGTAAAGATGTATTTTAGTATACATTAAATTAATAATAACGATATGGAAAAGGTTCTTTCTCTAATTTTTTTTTCCAAACATATTCAGTTGACAAAGAAAATGATTTACCAAGAACAGAACTAAACTTTTACAACATAAGATATAATTTTAGACTCACAGGTTGTGAAGCGGCGTAGAATTCTCACCTATCAGAATGGATGCAAGTCATGCCGCTGTCTACAGCTACGCTGAAAAGAAGGTTTTTCCTGCACTGAGAAAAGCAAGTTATGTAACCTATTTCACACCATGGAAGTGGCAATTTACTCTAATAGTGTTTTAAAAAAATCAAGATGGTCTACTTAATTTGTCTAATGAAGCAGATGAATATAAATAATTATGAACTCACAGGTTGCAAAGCGGTGTGGAATTCGAAGGTTTCAGGAAATTTGAGGTATGTTATGATGTTCAAACTCGTGGAGGAAGGCAGCATTTTATGTGCACTCAGAAAAGCACTTTCAAAAAAGAAAGGTCCGTGACTACAATAATTAAAGCATTAGAATGGGACAAGTTCTCCTAACATATTTTCCCGTAACTTGCGGTATTGTGTTCCTTTTCATTGTCAGTTAAATATTATGTTATTTATATGTTTTGGAATATTGTGTTTGGTGCCCGACGTTACCCGTTCGAAATGATATAATTATATAGAGTTTTTTAAAAATAGTGGGTAGTTGGACCCACAAAGACGGTAATGAAGAAATGATAATATATTTACTTCACCTTTAGCTCTATATATTCTTTTGTATGTTTATTTATTAAAAATTGTAATGTGGCAGACATTGGTTTGGGAATTGGCCCACCACAGAAGTAAAAAACACTATGGTGTCACAAGACCCAAACTATTTTTTGTAATAATGTGTCAGACATTTTGTTGGGAATTGGCCCACCACAAAAGTAAAAACACTAGTGTCACAAGACCCAAACTATTTTTGTAATAACTATAATATAATATTGAAGCCTAAATTATGTTTAGATAGCATGCGTATATAATATCCAAAGCAGGCCCATGAAAATAGTGTCAAAGTTGTATTTAAGCAGCCTGAAATTGGAAGGTCGATTATCGGCAAGGGCAAATATGGCATTCTGTTTGCAAAGCACATCCATAAAAGCACAAGGTACAAAGAAATGTCATCGGAAAAAGTCTTGGGCAAATTATACTGAGCTTTTATGTGTTATAGTGATATATATATATATATATATATATATATATATATATATATATATTATTTTTTTTTCAATTTGTATTGGTTGATTTGGTAATCTCAACCAATCTTGTGCACATACTAATGCTTCCACACTTTTAGGAGTTTTAGGAGTTAAGAAACTCATAGATGGATCTAACACCATACCACTAGTACTAAAAAGCACTTTCAGAGGCAACTGTGGATATTAGTATTTCTAGGCGCTAGCACATCCCTTGGCATTTTGGAGAGAATGGGCAATCTCTCGCTGTTTAGCTTCAACTATCTAATGACATCAAAATCATTCTGATCATCCACAATATTCTCACTCAAATAAACCTGCAGCTTAGTCTGTTTACTGCTTCCACAGTTCCACCACTCTATTCTTTGTCTTTCCAATTGACTTTTCAAACATAGACAAATGAGAATGACAGAATCTATATATACTTACGCAAAACGACGTCGTATATATGAATGCAAAACCTTACCTCTATATAAATTTGAATTTTCAGGCGAGTCGAATATAAAATATCATCTCCTACCCGAATTAAATAAACCGAGCACTTTAACGGTTTGTGTCGGTTTTAGCCCTTTGGATACTGATCGGACCGGCTCCCTTTTTTTTTCGATTCTCGGGTTGGACGGAAATCTCGGGTGGATCGGATTTTGTACAGGCCTAATTACATGTTTTATCATGTTCTAGATTAAAAGTGGATCTTGGAGTTTTATGGGCCGTACTAATGGGCCTGGTTGGCCCAATTACATCATTCTATTGTTGGGCTAAGGACATTTCTGCATTCGTCCCAAAAAGATTTGGTTAATTGAAAGAAAAAGTCAATACCAACAAAGTCCAGAAAATTGAAACGTACCAAACACCACCTTACAGTCGACAGCTAATAATCGCCTTCCCCAGTTTCTGCTTTACCAAAGAGGCAAAAACCTTCCAAATTCGGTTCAGAAATTACCTCAATTTTGTCTTTCATTTCTTCACCGTATCGCCATGGCATCTAATGGAGCTTCCCGGGTAAGCTCTCTATGGTTTTCTCTCTCTCTCGCTGTAATTTTGAATTTACATTTACATGTCTGTATGAATGCAGTAGTGATGTGTAAATTTTCCTCAATTTTCTGTTTAACTTTAGGGGGCGGAAGATACAAAGACCAGCTTGGAGAAGATCAAGCGGCAGTTAGCTTCCGGGTCGGGTCGCAATTTGCTCCAGGGTCCGCTCCTCAAACGATCCGAGACTGTAAGCTCACACTGGGACTTGCTATATTTGTTTATTAAATCCTGAGTTTGGGTTCGGTTTGGATTAATTGTTGGATCAGTATAAGCAATTGAATTGGGTTTCTCGATGTTTTGTAAAAAACAAGATGGGAGATGTATATAATTATTCATGCAATGTATGTTAGAGTAACTATGAACCTGTGATCCTAATTGTGTTTAGTCTTGCAATGTATGCTTAACTCTTTTAAAGAAAAATAACTGATTTTATAATTTTAGATGTATTATCAGTATCTCGTGGTTTTATTTATTTATTTTATTGGGTACTCTGGTCATGGACCACTAGTAGCTCAATCTGGAGTTGAGCTACTGTCAGACTCCATGTGGGGAACCGGAGGTTCAAAGCCGAGACTTTGTATAAGGAGAATTGATCTCCTTTGAACTGGACTCCACACGGTGGAGCTCTTCTAATGCATGCAGCTCCCTCCACTCACAAGTCTCGGACTTGAGACTTTACATGAGAGGAACCGAGCTCGTATGCAATAAACTTATCCAATTGGTTGTATCTCTAGCTCTGCATGTAATAGATATATCCAATTCCAGATAGTTAAACCGAGTTGAATGCCTTTTATTTTTTTCTTTTTTATTCATCATTTAGGTTGATGAACTAAAGCAGATAGCTGTACTACTGAAATAGAAACAGCTCAGAAACATTGAATTTGCTCTATAAGGGCTGGGTCTCATTTACTATTTATAAAAATTGAATGGAAAAGAATTAAATATAAGCGATAGAGGCAATTTACTTCCAATTTTGGTTTATTAGTCATCATAGCCTGAAATGGGTTCAAGAGGTCAATTTCATTAATGCATTGTGCACAAGGTCAGTTTGGAATACATTATATGTCCTGTGATAGGAAGAAACATCTGCTTGAGTCTTTTTTTTTTTGAAAGTATTTGCTTGAGTCTAATTGGAAGGAAGTTAGTATCTGCTATATAATATTAGGAAGGCTATAAGTTGGCCAGTTATTTTGATATTTGAGATACATTTCATGGTAGGTAACCAACTTTACTACTATCTTGTGATAGATAATTACCACTTTGATGCTAAATTGCTAGGAGTTTAATTAACTTCTTGTTCTGATTTTGTTTCATGAAATGTCTTTATATATTCGGATGGAAATATGAAAGGACATTTTAGACCATTATAGAGTTGGTAGCGCTTTCTATCTATTGCCTAGTTATTATTATTATTTTTTTTTTTTGGAGTGTTTTTTTTTTTTTTTTTTTTAATTATTATTTATTTGCTTATATATAAAGAGTTAATACTGACTGAAGGAGAAATTGCTATTTGAATAGCTGAGGAAATGGAATGAGAGATGGGTGATCTTAGACCCTACAACCGGAAAAATGGAATACAAGTAAGTTGCTTTTTGTATGAAATTCTATTTCTTGATCCCCATATATACAATATCATTGCTCATGTAATTATATTTTGGTTTCTAGGGCCAAAAGGAATGAGCCAACAGTCAAGGGGACCATTTTATTTGATGCAAATAGCACGATAACAACTTCTCCTGTTAATTTCCAGTAAGCTTGTTATACCCTTTTAGAGGAATTTTTCCTCTGATTGTATGCCTTTAATCTCTAACAATGAAGTATCTCTTGTGAATGATTTATTTAATTCATTTGTCTCCTGCTGCAGTGGACTTCCAAAGTATGATGGCTGTTGTTTCTGTATCCATTTCGAGTGAATGAGTGATTCGTATTCTTCTTTTCTGCTTTCTTGTTTTCTAATGTTTGCATGCAAGAGTGTATCTTGAGTTGGTAGGTTTGACTACACTGCAATGAAGCTCCAAAGTTGCATCACTTAAATTCTTTTGCATTAGCTTCTGCTTCTTCAATTCTTAACTGTACTTAGATATTGGGACGCCACAGAAGAAGGACTACTTCCTTTGCGCAGAAACCCCAGCTGCAGCTAGAGCTTGGGTGTCTACATTACAGTGAGTGGATAGAATTTCTGTTTTCATGGTGTTAAAGAAATTCTTCTTCCTTCCTTTTTTATTTTATTTTTTAAATCTATGTTATCTCTGGGAGAATATTTAGGCTCCAATAGCTGATTTCTCACTTTTTATGAAGCTAGAGCCTAGAAATGATTATTATTATTAATTTTTTTTTTTCTCTAGTGAATTTTGTTTTCTTTAAGTAGGTGAAACCCAAATATGTATATCAATTCATAATGCAGCTTTATCCTTTACCCAAAATCCAAAGTTTGCGCACAAAACAAATTTAACAAAAAACTGACACTTACAAAAATGCACACACATAGGGTCTGGTTCCCGTGTGGACGTGCGGTCATTCACCATTAGGTATGGTGCATTTCTGATATGCATACCTAATGGTGCATGACCGCACGTCCTAGGGTTGTGGTGCATTTTTATGGTGCATTTCTGCATTTCACCCTGGTGCATTTTTGCATTTCACCCTGGTGCATTTCTGAATACTTTGTGATGCATTTATGCATACCTAATGGTGCAATCCACATTGCCACACGGGAACAATGTGACACATTTGAACCAATATATATATATATATATATATATATATATATATATATATATATATTATCAGAGTTCATACCATAATTTCTTATTTTGATCCTATTGTGCATTCTCCTTATCTTTATCTTCCTTTTTTTATTCTCATTAAAATCAGGGCAACACAGCTGGTTTTAAGGGCTCATAAAGAGGCTGTAAATTCACTTAGTGGGAATGGTTCAAGCAAGCTGGGAACAGTTGCCACTGTAGTAGCTGCTGCTAATTCAACTGCCCTAGAGGCTTCGAAGGATATTGAAGCTGCAATGCAAATCTCCATGAGAAATGCTTTAGGAGCAATGAGGATCCAGACACCTGACAGCCCTATGGATGATATGTCAATTATGAAGGTAAGCTGGGTTCTATTACCTGCTTAGGCATTAATCAATTTATATTTAATCATAGGCAATATAGGACTATATTGAATGATTGCATATTCACAGTACTATATTGAGTTCCTCTTGTTGCTCAGTATTTACACTTCCTCATGTTGCATTTGCACAGTACTACTATAGTGAGTTCCTTGTGTAGCACATGATAATTTATTGAACATTAAAAACCCATGAGTCCAGGACTGATTCTAATCCCATGTAGTAGGTCATCAGACACTGGAAAAACTAGTATCATTAAAATTATTGGATATTTGCAAACAATCAGAATACTAAATACCATTATTGGATTAACTATGTTTATATTCTTGCATTATTTTAAGCTAATAAACAAACCATTGTTATTCTTCTCAGAATGGTATCAGCCATTTCCTCTTGTCCCTTTTGTAGTGTTATGCTAAGAAGCTCTGCAGCACAGTATAGACACATGTCACAAAAATCCTGAATAAAAAACCCTTATTTTCAGCCTTCGGCTGTTTGTGGGTCATAAGTTGGGAATCAAGAAACACATGCTTGGCTGAACAGAAACCCTAGTTGTGATTGTTAGTCATTGGAACAACTAGTTGTGACTTGGTACTTAAACAAACGTAGGAAGAGAAGATAAGTTACTTGGAAGAAGGGATGGAATGAAGAAATTTACCATATTTTTGTTTAAAACTTGATTGTGTTCTGGATGCATCCCCAATGTTCCAGCAAAATATGGCTTATCAAGAGGGATACACTTTAGGCATGTCCAACATGTGTCTGAGCATGTCCTTGTGCAGCATAGATACACACCAAAATTTGGTTTCCATGCTTTCTAGGTGTTGAGCAGCAAGACCTTCTATATGGAATAACTGAATATGCTTTTTGCAACTTACTGTATTTTTAACTTGCTTTGCTGCTATTGACCTTGGAAATTTCACTGATCACCTACATTTCTGTTGGCATTCTTACAATATATTATCAAGTATATTGTTTAGGCTGAACTGAGTATTGCATCTGTGCTACAGGAGACACTTAGAGTTAAGGATGAAGAGTTGCAAAATTTGGCTAGGGAACTACGTGCAAAGGATTCAACAATAAAAGAATTAGCAGAGAAACTATCTGAAACTGCTGAAGCTGCAGAGGCTGCTGCTTCTGCAGCTCATACCATGGATGAGCAAAGGAAAATTGCATTTGCAGAGATAGAGCGCGTAAGAAGAGATTCAGAAAAGCAATTAGAGTCATCTATGTCAAAGGTTGAAGTTCTTTATTATTGGTTTTGGTATTACTGCAGAATGCCATAATGTTTAACATTCTGCTTTTCAAATGAGGCATTATTCTTGAATTATTAATTAAAATATGCCATTGGATTTGTAGTTGAGGGAATTTGAAGAAAAGATTTCCTCTCTGGTTAAGGAAAGAGATGAAGTGATAAAACATAGAGATTCTGCCATTCAGGAAGCACTTTTATGGCGTACAGAGCTTGGGAAAGCCAGAGAACGTGTGGTCATTTTGGAAGGTGCAGTTTTTCGGGCAGAAGAAAAGGTCAGAGTTACTGAGGCTGATGCTGAAGCTAGAGTAAAGGAGGCAGCACAAAGGGAGGCTGCTGCTGTGAAGGAGAAGCAAGAACTGTTGGCATATGTGAATATGTTACAGTCACAACTGAAAAGGTACACTTTTTTTGTCTAGCAAACGTGTCTCTCCTAGTTAGTGGCCAATCTATGTGACCTCAATTATTATTTCATGCTATTGTAATTCTTTCTGGACAATATTTGATATATTGAATTATTTTTTGCACTTTTGAGAAAGATGCCATGGCATGATGAATGAGACACAAATCAGAGGAAGGCATCTAAGAACATTAATCCTTTACCTTGGAACTAGGAACATACGTTTGTTATACTGTTTTCTGGATATGCTACGGTTGTGTTATGATAGGCCCAAACTAAATTGAAGTAATTTCTGTTTCCTTTTTGCACCAATCAAGGTAAATCCTTGTACAACATTGAGATAGGTTTGGCCGGTTGGTCTTGATGCAGAACTTGTATATCTGCAAGTGGTTCATTCTGTTACGGTGCCTTTCCATTTATTTCCCTAGGATGTCAGTGGCACATGGGATAGCTCGATACAAGCTAATATTTATGTGATTATGCTGAATATCCTGTTTTAAAATCACTGCTCTCAATAATCTGGTTCATCAAACTGTTGATTTTCATGATGCCTTCAACCTCTCGATTGTTTAAGGTTAGTTGACAATCATTTTCTCATTGCAGGCAACAGGTTGATGATGCTAAACAGGTCTTTGAGGAGAAGACCGAGTCTTGCTCAAGTAATGCTAATAATCTCCCAGAAACAAAGCATATGGATCCATCAGAGGAGAACGTGGACAAAGCTTGTTTAAGCGTCTCGAAAGCTATTGAACCCGTGCCTACAGAGAGCGTTGTTCATCTAGCAGTTGACCAAACCAATCATCAGCAGCCAATTGGAGACAGTGAATGGAGTGATATTCAACCAACAGAATCGAGGATAGCTGATGTAAGAGAGGTTGCACCCGATACAGATGGGAGCAGCTTGGATATACCCGTTGTCACTTCACCCGTAAACACACACCAGGAGTAAGGCCCAAACTCCTCTCACCAGCCATAGGTTTTTGATACTGGGAAAGGAGTTAATTATTAGTAATTGGGAGAGCCACCCATAGGTTAATCCGTGAGCAAATGCGAGCACTTTGATCTTTCACCTTGCACCTTTGTATTACATTTGTGATTTGCTATTAGCCTGCTATACATGTGCATATTGTCCTTGTTCTTCCTGGTTTTATTCTTTTTTTGTCATGCTTAGAGGATAGGAATAAACTGATGATGAACTTTAAAATTTGTGATAAGAATACACAAGTGTCATCTACGGTCATCGTTCATGATCGCTAGATTCTGATTTATATTATTCAATCTCCAAAGCTTTTTGGTAGCTGAATGAATCCATTTTTGAAGGTAAATGGAGCAATTATAGAATAACATTTACTTGCAAAAGGCAATTAAACCTTTGTGACAATTGTAATTTTACCATACACCTTGTTGTGTTGTACAAATATTCTAATAAGGATAATACTATTTCTTCTTCCAATTTTTTCCCTTAATAATTTGACTTGTACCCATTTTAGTTGTCTGATTCAGTTAACTGAAGTTATTTGATTTGACCAATGGATAATAAATAGGACAGGTAAAATGAGACAGATGGAGCAATTATTAAATGTCTCGTGCTCATGAATTGAGTATCTCACCTTTAATTAAAAAAAGTAAACTAGTTAATTATTATGCAAATGAGATTACAATTAACGTGGAGGATGTGCAATTTAGCCTTTATAGGTTTCATGAATTCTAAATTTAAGGTTATGTTATTACAATTATGAAAATTCACAATTTAGTTGCCAATTTTTTTTTTTTAGTACTATTGACTCTGTTACAATATATAGTGTCCCGCTGGGTTCAATCCAGATGGAAGTAGTACAGAATGGTTGCTTGATGAACATTTGGGGTTCAATATGATATTTCGATGAACATCTGTGGTTCAATAGGATATTTCAAAAACTTCACGGGGCTAAATTGCATTTTCCCTTTATTCTTCCCCAAGCAAGCAAATTCAAGCTTTAAGTCATCATTCCGGATTTTGCCCCTAGGGCTCGTTTTTCACTTCTTCCATCAAACTTTAGCTAGTTTCGATCCTCATTCTCTCAACAGTTGAAGTCGAAGCAATTGTAAGAATGGACGCGACTTTGCTCAACGGATTAGACTCGCCTCACTCGATGGGGACCACCATTATCGGCGTCACCTACAATGGTGGTGTCGTCCTCGGTGCCGATTCTCGTACCAGCACAGGTACTCTTCGCTTATGAATCTTAATTAACTTGTAAGATTTTGCATGTGAATCCACTATAATTTTTAATTTTAATTTATACTTTATGCGAATTGAAATTGAATACAGGAATGTATGTGGCGAATAGGGCATCAGATAAGATCACTAAGCTCACCGACAATGTCTACGTTTGTCGCTCGGGTTCGGTAGGATCATTGTTTGTTCCCTTCTATCTTCTTTGATTTGCTGGCAGAGAACCTATCTAAACCTATAATTTATGCGTTAATGTGCTATGTGCAAGTTATACCATCATAAGGCACGAATTTTAGGGTAGGAAAATTTTCTTTTAGCTATTGAGGTTGATGTTTCGCTAACAATTGTGTGGAAATTTACTAACAAAGCTATTTTACTGTAAGTGAGGTAGTGGAATGGTAATGCATGATGAAGCACATATTATGATCATAAGAACAATGGTTTATCACTAAATGATTTATGAGGGAGTGACTAGATATCAACCAAAAAAAGTTACTCCCTAATAGAAGAGCATTCTAACCTTTATATGGCTTCTTCTGACCATAAATACAAGTCATTCTGTTGTGTAACTTGTCTCAAAAGAAAATGGTGAGAGTAGGAAGAATAAGTACCCAAAATGATGGAATATATGATTTTTTTTTTCAGCTGAATTCAGTGGTTGACATTCTCCTTGTCACACTTCTGTCATAATTCACACCAAAAATGTTATATCCACTTTAAGGCTTGATTCTCAAAATTGGTGGAATATATTCTTCCATATGTGATTCTGGAGGCCAACCTGGAAAGTTCAACTGAAAAGAAAATCAAGAGTTCAAAAAAAAAAAAAAAACCAAAAGATAGGGAAAGCTTTTGGTTGAAGAAAGAAATCATGTTCCTGTTCAAGGCTATTGTTGATAAATATAATAATGAGAAGTAGAAATCTTTACTATTGTTGATATTCTGACTAATTGGGTTTTAATCTTTTTTGCTTTGATAGAAGTCGAGTCTGAGTTATTGTATATAATTTTTTACAGGCCGCAGATTCGCAAATTGTTTCAGACTATGTTCGTTACTTTCTCCACCAACACACGTAAGTTGGTTTTACTTGTATCGTGCAATCTCTCTGAGTCCTAATTCTAATGCTATAGAATGATTGTTTAGCTGCCAATTATGTGAAAATTTTCATTTGGCTTAGAAATTTACTTTGGGCCTCCATAGTGGATTTTACTGTTTATGGTGCATTCTAATTTTCCTATTATTGAAGTGGGCTTAGGACAATATACTATATTGTATCTTCAAATTTAAATTTAATAGTTTGAGCTTTTCTAATGATCCAGGATACAACTTGGGCAGCCTGCAACTGTCAAGGTTGCTGCAAACCTTGTCAGATTATTAGCCTACAATAACAAGGTCTGGACTGTCAAACATATGCTTGTGCAACAATCTTAGTCCTATATATATTCTGTTGTGTTTGTGTTCCTTCTACTTATGAATTTTTTTTTTTTTTAATGTCAACTATTTAGAATATGCTACAAACTGGTCTTATTGTTGGTGGGTGGGACAAACATGAAGGTGGCAAAATATATGGGGTACCCCTTGGAGGCACAATATTGGAGCAGCCTTTTGCAATTGGAGGTTTGTTTTCCATCTGATAGTACATTGTGTTGCTCTGTGCTCCAAAGCTTTCTTATTGTGATAGTAATTGCCAATTGGCTAAGAAAATATTTTATGTTGCATTTGAATCACACAGGATCTGGTTCTTCCTATTTGTATGGCTTCTTTGATCAAGCATGGAAGGAAGGAATGACCCGTGAAGAGGCTGAGGTTTGTACTTGCTAGTTGCTATCAATATGATACTAATCTTTAAGGCATGGTTATTCTCTAAGTCTCTAACCATGCTATCTCATCAAATTAGGCATTTTTTTCCCATTCATCTCTCTGATATCAAAGTTTCCTTGTAAGAAGTTAGATACATATGGTTTATGATAGTTTTCTTTTACTAATTCTGAACTGGGAATTACTGTAGTTTTAGTTTGGCTTTAAATAGTAGTCCATAGTTCCTTGGGTCAAGCTGAGCATGAACTTTTTTATGATTGCAATTTTAACTCCCATGGCAAATTGGCAAGCGCACCAAAGATATCAGGATATGATGATACAAATTACCTAGTAATTTGGAGCTTCAAATAGGAACTCTGTATATAGATAGGTTTTAGTTAAGTACTTCAATTCACTAAAACTCCAAATTATGGGAAAACACATGGAATAAATCTGTATAACTGTATTTTCTTCTTTTCAATAGATGTGGAGCCCCTGTGTTTTGAAAATTTACAAAGTGTGAGGAAAGAACTTTTTGTGGGCATAGTTTAGCTTGTTGATGCACCAATTGTTTTGTATGTGTGTGAAGAACTTTGTTTTCTTTATTCTACAGAAATTGGTGGTCAAGGCTGTGTCTCTTGCCATTGCTCGGGATGGTGCTAGTGGTGGAGTTGTTCGGACTGTAACTGTGAGTTCTTTCATTATTAGTGTGGTTTATAATGTGTTGTGTACTGGACATATTGTTTGTGTCAGGCATATCTGAACATGGAGCTTTTATATATATATATATATATATAAATATTTTTCTGAATTGCCCTCTCCCAATATTTTACATTGGATTTCCAGGACAATTGCCAATTGGTTAAAGTCTGAATTACTGGGACTACTAATTAGATGCCCATAAAACTTGACCAAAATAGACACAAGTGAAAGACCACAAGCATTTTAATACTTAGTCTGTGGACTTTTGAGGCCAGTACCCCCCTTCTGTTTGCTATGAGAAAAACATAGATTCCTGGAGTTGCAATATATTTACTTAATCTATGGTACCTTCACCTTTTATGTTTGGGTGATTGTGAGTATTGACCCTGCTGTGATATTCTTTGGTGAATTTAGAAAAATTTATATGGATCAATTTTAGTTCCTTCAACTATACCTTTTGCAATTACTCATTTTGGAAAATGGCAAGGTACCTGGTTTTTGTTTTCCGCCCCAGCTCTTTCCTGTTCTGTAACACCCCAAATAAGGCGAGCAAGTAATGGTTTATGAGATTGATAATGATCAGCAAGTTATTTTTGCAATTACTCTGTAAAAAATGGGTTTTTATCTCTCTTTAATTTGTTGCTTCCAAACTATAGTTTTGTTATTTCCTGCAGATAAACTCAGAAGGCGTTGAAAGGAAATTCTATCCTGGTGACACACTTCCTCTATGGCATGAAGAGATGGAGGCACATAATTCTCTCCTTGATATTTTGCCTTCAGCCAGCCCTGAGCCGATGGTTAGTTGAACCAGGGCAGGGCATCTCTCGCTAAGGCGCTAAGGCACACAGGACGCCTTCCTCACTCTATGTTGCGTAGCCTTGCCGCCCTTAACTTTATTTCCTTTTGGGATCAATACCTGTCCAAACTGATATTTGTATTCATGTTTCCTACTTCAAAACAACCAGTTTCTGAATGTAACTCTACTCACTTTGTGGATTTTATAAGTTGAGTTTGAACATTTGATTAAATGGGTACTATTTAGTTCCGGTATTTTGTTTGCCTACAATTTTAATTGCAATTTGTAATTTGATGGATGAATGCAGTTAGATGCCGAACAATAATAATGATATCAACAAATTTTTTGGATTATTATGATTTGATTTAGTATGATTATGCTTACATTCTAGATATCAGCAAATTATAACAAGGATCCTGACCTGTTCAACATTTACCAACATTTGTATTATTAAATTTAAAAATTCAAAACTTTAAATTAAATGTTCACATTAATTAAAATAGATCGGAATTTAAAATTTTATAAAATAAAATAAAATTAAGAGAGAGAGAGAAAGGAGTAGAAAAAGGAAATTATATTGATTTCCCTCCACTGAGCCTCCGTTCGAAATTCAAAATATGTACAGTAGACTAGCGATCCCCGTCAACACCACAGTGACTCCCCACCCCGCTTTCCCCTTCTTCTCTCTTTAAATTCTGTGTATATCTGTTTTCTGTATCTGAATTGAATTGAATTGTAAGCAATGTGATTAGAAAGGCCGTAATGATTGATGATTAATCAGATATATTGTAGGCTTTTTCGCATTCGAATTCTGTCGTAATTCTCCACCCGACCAATGGTCGCCCCCAGCTGAGCATTTGGTATGTGTTTTTCTAGCATCAGACCAACGCGGCAACTATTCCGATCTCGCCTGAGCGATTACGGCGCTGTTTTCGACGATGGGTTGTTTCTTTGGTTGTTTCCGGTTTGGCCGCGACGGTTCTGCTCCTCCCTCTGATCATGCTTCTCGCTCTACCTTCGGTTCCAAATCTCTGACCCCTACCGCTCCCGTACGTTTTTTTGGGTCCAATTTTGTGAAGTATTTTCTTCAGAAATTGCAATGAATGGTTTTGTTTACAATTTGAACATTGAAACCGTTTTTTATTTACTTAATTGCGGAATTTGGAAAATCAACTATCTGTTCTGTTAATTTGTCTGAACTTCTTCATCACTGTGTTGTTCTGTTGAACGATCAGGAACCTGTTGCCTCAAGGAATCGGAGTCCTCTTTCTTCATTATTTGTTTCTGAAGGTAACTCTTTCTTTTTAAACCCTTTTTATGTCAACTTTAGTGATAATTTTAGATACGATTTCATATGTTTATTAACTACTCCGTAGTTGTTGAAGTTGACTCAGTGTGCTAAATCTGATCATTTTTGCAATTCAAAAATACACAAATTTAGAAAATGATGAAGAGAAAAGTAATTTGCAATCCAAGGAAGTTGAGAAGCAGGGCTGTGGAACTCCAGAGCTCGAGTTTGATGTAAAAGAGCTCAAGGATCAGGTGCATATTGAATCTGGAGCTGTTGCCTTATTATCATCTCAAAGTTTTCACTTGTACTAGTAAATCATGAAAACAGCTATTTTCAATAATGCTTGAACATTTCAAATATTCCTTGATGTTTAGGAGATGGAGATTATGGAACTTGTACTATTTTTTTGTGCCTTAATTTTCTAATTACGTGTAACAATGTTGTTCTACAGGCCAAGTTCCTTAAAGCTTGTGGAACCATACCTGAGACCCCAATTGAAATTCGGAAACTCTCTGAGAAATGCAAGGACTTATCAACTCACAATGGTGAAGTGGATCCTCTGAAATTCCATTCGTGGCTCCTCAACTCTTCCATTGAGAAGCAAAATCTGGTTTCACAGCCTGATCAGTCTCCCAAACCTACAAAAGATTGCGAGGATTGGGTAAAAGAATCAGATTCTCCTGTCCATACACCTAGCAGGTAGCATTCTTAACAGCCTAGTAAATGCCTTTCCTAGCTCTAAAGGAATCAGTGTTTTGTAATATTACTGAATGTCAGAATGACCTTATATTTTGTTCATCATGAATCCTTGTTTCAGCCTTCAAGTGTGTCATTTTTTTTTGAATGCCCTCACTTGACTACATGAGCATTTCATGTCTAGAATTTAACAGATGATCTTGGGATTTAATTTTAGTTCCTGTTCTCTAAGAAGGCATGGCAGATACCAATCCATGTTCTTCCTATGTTTCTATCACAGTTTGACACTTTCTCTGATGTGTGTTATTTGTTTCACTGCAGCTGCATGACTTTTGAAGAGAAGAGTAATAGTCCTACTGTCACATCAGCTTCACCAACAACAGTGCCTCCTAGCACTACATGTAGGCAAAGATCTGTTCGTTTTGACTGTAAGACAGATATGTACTCAACCTTGTCAAAAAGTTCTTTTGAAGTTGATAGTCCAAACTCAAAGGCATCTCCCTATCCTACTCCCCTAAAACTAACTGATGAGATGCAAACACCTGGAACGGTTTTTCCAACACATGTAGACAATTTGGCAAATGGAAGATTTCCTCGCATCAGGTCTCAGTATGTGTATTCCATTTTAAACCCCATAGAGAGTGCTTCTCAGTTGAAGGAAGTGATAAATGAAGATTCAGAATCCAGTCAAGTTTCTAATTCCAAATTATTGTTCAGTGACATGGGAGAATCTGTTGAACCATCCAGTGAAGCAAACGCTACCTCAGAAATTGGACTCAGAGAAACCTCAACTGAGAACAATTTGAATGTTGAAGCAAGTTTATCTTCTTGGCTTAAACCATCACTCAGACAAAGTAGTACCCAGCCTTTTGGTAGAAGTATTCATCACGGCAAAACACTGGGAGATAGGCCTATCCTTGGAATGGTTGCTGCTCACTGGAATGAAAACGAAACATCTCATGTCTCGCCTAAATGGTGGGATGGAAATGGAATCCCAAATTCAACTCACAAGTACAAAGAGGTATAGTCTTGTGTTATTGTTTGCCGCCTTCTTTTTCCCCGAGCTGGAACCCAGTAATGAGAAACTGATCTTGAAACTTTTACTAGGACCAAAAAGTAAGCTGGCATGCAACACCATTTGAGGAGAGATTGGAGAAGGCATTGTCTGAAGAATCACTTGTCTCACAAAGGTGTGTCATGCTACTCACTCTATTTCTTAACGTTTAATGCAAAACACAAGCAATCTCTTTTAAAAGCTTCCAAGAATGCCATACTACAAAGCTATTAATTTTTGTTATTATGTCTGATAATTGCAGGAAAAGGATGAGTGGTTCACCAATCAGCTTCAACGAAACTGAGGAATCAGATACAGCTCTATCTCAGCTGCATAATGGCAATCAATCTCATCATTCATAGTTTTAAATTTGCTTATTTGTAGCATCATCCCTCCCTGCATTTCAAGTCTGATTTTGTAATTGATGTAAACATGATGTTGGGGAAGTCATTTTTTCTGGTCTTGCATTAATGCCATCAGTCAGGAGCTCTCTGGTATATCTTGGCATTGTGATTTTTGTGGGAAACTTTCAGAAAAGTGAAGCTGAAGTTGGATTGCTATTGTTTGCTTTAGTTTGTTGTAAGGATTTGCAGATTAAATTTACAATATAAATTGATAAAAAATTAAATCTATTCCATATTATATTCATAAAATTTTGCATCTCATTTTAGTTTATAGGCTCATTATTAAATATAGTAATCACAGGGTAAAATTATTAATATCAATTAGGAGTACGGTTTATTATAGATGGTTAACTTGCACACTATTGAATAGTGGTTATGAATTTTTTTCATCATTCTTAAAAAAAAACACAATATATGATTTTTAGTGTACATTTTTAAATAATGACTGTGAATTTTTTTTATCACTAAAATTTAAAAAATTCAATTTATATTGTTCATAAGCTATTACACAAGAATTGAATTTATTCAGGTTATTTCGGCAAAACAAAAAAGAAGAAGTAATTATCACTATTAAGACTGCATTTGCTGCTGTATTAAACAGCAACCTTTTTTTTTTTTTTTTAAATCTTCAAAAAAAAAAAAAAAACAACAGAAACGACCTCGTTTTATTGCAAACCCTAAAACTCTGTGTATAAAATTAGGGTGTCGAAGGATTTTGTTTGTTGACGAGGGCGAAGCGGTTGGAGCTCATAGCAAAGCCGGAATGGTGGCGGAGGGAGAAGAGTGGCGAGATGGAAGCGGCGGATGAAGAAGGAGATGCAGAAATGTGGACAACGAAAACACTGATTAATCATCCCTGTATGAATAATGATGGGATTAGTTTTCAATCTGAATATCATATGCAACCTCCTTCGTTCGCTGCTCCCTCGCCGCCTCCCTCTCCACCGCCGGAAATTATAGAAGAATATATCAAATTGCCCCCTCTCTCTCTCTCTCTCTCTCTCTATATATATATATATATATATATATATATCTCTATCTCTCTTTCTCTCTCTCTCTCTCTTTTTGCTTTGCTATTGGGAGCTTCAGCAGCTTCGCCTTCGGGACCTGATGATGATTCTCATATCTGAAGGTTCAACTACTCCAAATCATTTCTGATTCTTCTTTATATGATGTTTCATTGCAATTTTTAATTTTCTTACGATACAGTTGTGGCAGTGAGGAAGTCTAATCTATGATTGCATCGGTGTTAAAAAGTTTGAACAAACATTGCATTTTCATTTACCCTAGAAATTCTCCAATTTGTTCTTGAAGAAATGAAAATCTAGGCAAAGAAACTAGGGAACAGGTAATCGAAAATGGGAGTAGAATTGAAATAATCAAAAGTTCATCTATCGTGAACTCGAACATTCAATCTCCTGAGCCAGATCGAGTGAACAATCATGTGAAACAGATCAAATCTCTTGGGAGGTCCGTTGATCACGAAGTGCCTCTGCACCTGTTTAACTCTCCTGTGCATCCTCAGATACTGTCTCTGAGAAATCCCCATCAGAATCGTCTTCAAGTTCTCAATATCTTTAACCTCCACCGTCACCGAGAACGCTTTCCAGTTCAGAACATCGCTGAAAGGGGGCACGTACCCGTCCGAAATCAACACCGGAACGCATTCCGCATAGATCGCCTCCACGATTCTCGGGCTGGCCACTTCGTACCCGCTCGGACATAAACAGTACCGGCTATTTTTCAGCATCGACTCGTAGGAAGGGCCGCCGCCGGGGAGCTTTTCGTACACTAGGATGTCTTCGTCTTTGCCTTTCCAACGGTCTAGGAGAAGGTGCCTAATGTGTCCGTGTAGACCTCCGGCGAAGAAGGCCAGGATGGAGCGCCTGGAGGGGGAGGGCCCGCCGAGGAGTCCGAAGATCTCGCCGGTCTTGAGGTTGATTTCCGGTAACGAGACGTCTTTCCGGGGATTAAAGCCTTCGGAGGTATTTGCGTTGCATAATACTCTGATTGAGTTGTTGAACAGATTCGGAACGTACGTTGTTGAATACGGCCCCTGCAAACATAATTTGTTCTTGTGATTCTAGCCCGTAAAAGATCACAATTAAACCAGTCTGTTTACACATAGTTGATCGGTTCAAATCAATCAAAAAAATGTTCGATTAGGTTGTAAAACTCGAGAGACTAAAAGTGATAAAAATGTGAACTACCCAGTCATGGCAAGAGAGCATGAAGTGATCGAGGCCGAGGCTTCGATTCCAGAAGGGATGTGCGGAAGAAATAACGTTGATATAGTCGGCGATGGTCCGGCCGATGGGGTGCATGTCATGGGCGCCAGGGACGTAAAGATACCGAACCATTACCACCACACTGAACGGCAGGAAATACACCAACGCCTCGTCTGGATCTTTAGTTCTGAACAAGTTTCCCTTTTCCATTTGGTGAATGAACCTGCCTTCTGTAGAGTATATGCTCCTGCAGGGTCCATTGTGAAAGATTGGAGGCTCCCCTTCTGAGTATACATATATCTTGAACTCCTTTTCCATCTCCAAGTAACTCCTTCAACAATATTTACCATACAATTAATTGTCAGTTTAGACTTTTAGTTGAGACGAAATATGTGTTTCAGTTTGGTATTTTTTACCTGTGGAAGGCGTTGGCATTGTGATAGATGGGGCCTTGGGGAACGTAATCAGGGTCATGGTGGGTAGATATCATACTGCCATTTCTAGCAGCTTCTCTAATGGCAGACCTGGCTTTAGCCAAAACGGCTTCCACTCTTTCTCTCTTGCTATACCTCTTAACTGCAACTTCACTTGTACTGTTTCTGCCATGCCCTCCTTTACTCTCCAGCTCCTCCTTCCCATTCTTTCCTTCTTCCTCGCCTTCCTATTATTTCACAAATCAACAAGAAAAAAGAAACCATTAATTCTATCTTGAAGAAGGCCCGCAAAAAAAGTAAGGCAATCCTAACTAAGTTGATTAAGTTATTAACTTATAATCACAAAGTTACAATTCCAACTAAGTTGATTAAGTTGTTGACTTATAATCACAAAGTTACAAGTTTGATTTTCAAGTGGAGCAGCCTATTGGCTTTTGTAGTTTGAGCCTCAATTATATGTAACTTCTAGACTAGTTTATCTACTTGTGATCCTTTGCCGGCTAGAGAGTAACAAGGCGGTTTCTATCCTAAAGAAGGAAAAAAAATTGAGCAACTCCAAGTCTCCAACCAAGTTGACATGTTGACTCAGTAATCACAAAGTTACAAGTTTGATTCCCAATAAAGAAATAGCCTATTAGCCTTTGTGCTTTGACGCGGGTAAAACGAAAATTACTTTTGGTAGTCACTGTGAGTTTTTCTAAGAAGCAAATGAAAAGGTGGATGGGCTTACTGCAGGAGAAGGTTGAAGCAGATTCTGGTGATTGAAGGAGCCATTTTGATGCACAGAAGAGCTGCTGCGGTTAGAGGGAGGCTGATGAGGTATTTCTTTTACAATATTGAAACGTTCATCGTCCTGCTTAGCATTCAACGCAGCATTGGTGAGGGAAGTAGGACTCAGAATCCCTCTAGTTCTCCACGTGCGGTAGCCCCAAAACAGCGAAAAGGATGAAGAGGCAGTGCCTGATAAGATCACAGCAAAAGGGATGATGAAAAGCAAGAGAACCGAAACCCAAGTAAAATATGGAGGCCGCCATTGAAGAGCCTTTCTTGAAGACCACCACATGTTATTATGATAATGCATGAGCACTGTTCTCTGGAAAAGATGAGCTGAGGGAGAATTTGTAGAGTGTGGGAAGATTCATTGCTTGAGCTCCATCTCAAGTTATTCTTTGCTGATAATCAGTGCTATTCTTGATGGATCACATGCCAAAAGCTCTCTAAAAGACTGGCCATGTATGTATGTACAAGTGTAGAACTAACTCACAAGGACTAGGAACCTAGTTCCTCCTTGGGCTTCCATTCACTTCTATAGCTTTATTATATCACATCTTAAATGTCAAGACTTTCTTGTTCTCTAAACCTAAACTTATTAATGTTCACTCCATATTTCTTCGGGTGACGAGAAAAACTCACAGTACAGTAGTTATTACTCAAGAGTATGCACTAGTAGACCCAACGCCTATTTCTATGTAACAACCTCCGGCAAACACAGTAAACCCCATGGAACAAAAAAAAATTTGTGTGATGAATTTGACTTGACTAAGAGCATCCTTATCAATGGGGTTATTTCACGGTTTTTGAGGGGCTTTTGTAAATGTGATTAGAAAAGAAAAGATGGGAGGTAAGAAAAATTTAAAAAAAAAAAAAACAGAAGGGTCAGGCGCGCCTGACGCGCGGGCGCGTGCACTGGGCGCATGAGTGACAAGCCACGCACGGCGTGCGAGGCTGTCCGTCTTGTATGGGCTCCACTTTTCTGCTATTAACTCTTGTTTTGCAGGAACATCATTTACCTTCTGGCACATTTCTTTTCCCTTGCCATGTTGGCATTAATTTCTAAATATCTGTGCATGAACCACTGCTGTGGATGGCCTAAGTAGGTGTTGATGGACTTGACTAAGAAAGTGTTATTAATAATTGTAACCCTTAATTGCATATGTTAATTAGTCAAAATATTAATTATGTAGTAGCGTAGTTGAAATTAGAAAAGTGAAGAAAAAGATGGGAGTTAAAAGGTGGTCCTGAATATAGGTAATGGAGCAAGGACAGAGGCCATGCTATTGGGTGGTTCTTTATGAATCAAAGAATGGTTCAAAAGGTGCATTTCCATTTGCCTAATTGCATGCCTCCTCGTAGAAGGCTTTGTATAGCCACTCACGAGCCATGTCTGTCCCCTTTGCCCTAAGCATTTCGTTCAACAAGAAAATTGAAGCGCCATTACCAATTCAATTTAATTATTGCCATTCTATTGTTTCTACCTCCAACATACATATATACACTTTGTTTCGTTAAATTGCTAAAATTAATATGTGACGATGATAATTAGTAAATTTAGTTAGCATTCATGTGGCCATGTGGATTGCTCCCTAACTATCAAACAAGGCCATACACTTTATTAATTTCACATATTCATATTTTTTAATGTTTCAAGACAATATTTATTTTGAGATATCGATCATATGCAAAATGGCAAAAAGAGGTGTTTTTTGGCCTGATTCTTTTTCAATTTCAAGAAGATATTGAGTCTTAGTTAGAGTATATCCATCTTTATGATCCATCCAAAAAAATACACACACACAAGGTTTTAAGTCCAACTTTCTGCGTAAACTATCTATAATCAGTTATGTATAATCTAGGTTATTTTATCTCCTTGTGTCCTTTGTCAGTTAAGGTTACAAGGTAATGTTTTATCTAAAGTGCACCTTCAAGTAGTGGCTGCATGCCAGCTTTCACTAAGGATTTAATCTAATTAAATTAAATCTAGAAAACCGATTTCCTCGTTAAATTGATCAAGGTAAAAATATATATACCATAACACCCTAACATTTCTAAGCTAGTTGAATACTTAACCAATTTAATATCAAAATATAATTAAAGGATATTTGAAATGTTTATTACTTCATCTTCAATTCAACTTACATTGATCTCCTCGATTAAGAGAAAGAAAAGATTTTATATGGTAGAAAGGTCTGAACCAAAGTCAAAGACAAGGATCCAGAATTGATCTGAGAAAATCTATGCTTCCAAAGACAATAGTATATTAGAATTTAATTGGTAAATATGAATAATGTAATGATAAAAAAAGAAGGTGGCAGACCACCGTAGTAAGCTGAGTTGAGGACACGACTTCCCGAGAACTCATCTCAGTCTCAGAGCTCCGTCGCCGTCACGCATGCACCAACTACCAATCACTTCCATATATATATGGACAACTTGTACATCTTTTTTTTTTTTTTTTTGTTTTTTTGTTTTAATTTTAACACTAGATTTATCAGTCTATGTCCCCACAACCCTGGCCTAAAAGGGCTGAAGAAAGTAAACCTCGAGTCACCAGTTCTAAATTGGGTGAAGGAGTGCCCGTTAAGTGAGTCGAAATTTGATGACAAATGCTCAACAAATAGCCACACCTTATATCTTCAGTGAAAATTGAATCCACATGTCAATTTGTAGATCCTCCACAGGTCAATTTGTACATCTTATTTTAATTTGTTCATATACACCTAAACCCAACTTATTATATCCAATGGAATATAGTCAATAACAAAGAATTATTTGTCTGTATTTTTCATTAATAATTTGTTACTTTGTTTTTATTTTCATTCATTTTTCATATATATTCCCAGAAGAGTAGGCATCCACATCCGAATAGTTTAAAATAATTGATAAATAGATTGCTAGTAAAACAGTGAAACCATAAACTTAGTCATGAATTTAGTATAGTTCTATTATTTTGCAAAGAGTACGTATTGACACAAAATTCAATTTGCCCCATACTAGTACTTGAAGGCACATCCCGTCCTTTCTTCCCATTTCACATTATTTGGCAACTCAGGGTAGAGGGGGAGAGAACACACCTAGCATATGATTCTAACCATCCAATATATAACGAGGTTCAAATTAACAATCAAATTACACACACAAATGTAATTTAATCATCTAATTTTAAAAATTAAAATTGAGCATTTGTGGTCAATATGAATGAGAAATAAGAGATGAGAGAAATGAAATGGATTTTAAGCTAAATTGGAATTTTTTATTAGACAAAAGAGGGGAAAAAAGATGATATGTCTAGTCAACTTATATGTTTAACTGGTGTATATATGCGCTTCACACATTTACTATGTGCGTTAGAGTGATCGTCATTTGTAAATTAGCAGTGATATAATATAATTACAAACGATTAGATTAATTATATGATACAAATATCATGCCTAAGTGGATGCTAAATGAGATGAAATCGTATGATCGATAGCAATAAACTAAGTTAATCATTTTTTAACTCTCTAGTAAAAGTTCAAGGTACCATATGAACACAGTGACTATTATTTATAAAGAATTGTGTATTTGGACATACAACTGATCCACTAACTATGAATATCTGATTTGAATAATTAGTTATCTATAACTGTCATGTCAAACAAATATTTTATTGTGATCACCTTTTATTCTAATTTGTCCCAAAAAAAAAAAGAAAAAAAAAAGAAGAACATATATAATGTGTTTGAGGTACAAATTATGTTATAGAGTAAGGTCCACCACTTTCATTATATTGTAGACTCTGATATAAATTATGTGCATGTAGTTAACATATTATTGGATAGGAAAGGTTGCCCAAGTCATCCCTTATTGGTGTCTCTCGAAAATGTGTTTCGCAATCGAAACTCCCATGTGATCCTTCGTACAATTAACATATTATATATGTATCTACTGAAGGTACATAATAATTGACCACTAGGAGGTAAATATAAGGTTTTTATAGCTCAGTGACTTAAATCTAAAAGATAAATAGATTGGTCATATAGGAAGTCGAACTTGAAACTTTGAGAGTGTTTTGCAAATGTCTGATAGTTGATATCTGATTAAATTAGCTGATAGTGGATAACTGATTGAGTTAGCTGGTTTGACCAACTAATAGTATTAACTGGTTGTAAAAAAATATTTGGTAAATTAGTTGTTTACTTTTAGTTAATTATATGTAAAATGACATATAAGGGCATAAATATATTGTGGTAATTTATTAACGTTTACATTACATTTACAATTTTTATTTATTTATGTATTTTATTATTATTATTATTATTATGAGTGAAATAAAAAAGAAAATTATTGTTGTTGTTATGGGAAAAAAAAAAAAGAGGCAAGGCAAATGAACAATAACAAGAGAGATATAAATGTTAGGGATGCCAAGAGTAAAACGGTCATTTCATAATTAAGGCTAACCAACAACTTTATTCTTTTTTAGAACAAAAATATTAGATGCACTCCCAACTTTTACTCCCACTTGTGTTCAAATTTGATTGGAGGATGAAACAAAAAGGAATTGATAAACACATGGCCGCCTATTAAATTGATTAATCAAAGCATGCTAACTCATAAAAAATGGGAGTGTGAATTGTGAGCATATGTAGAATTACTCTTTTTAGAACATCATACTCTTTCTTAGGCCGATCAGTTGAAGTTGGCACGAGATTTTAGGACCAAAAACTTAAACATCATTTTTTTGACAGATGGGGGTGTTGGGTTTTGGAGAATTCTTTCTCCTGCAACACCCCCATATTGTCAGGATTTTAAGCTTTTTTTATTGTTTCTTTTCTTCATGTTGTCAGGTGGCATTTGTTGATTGTTTTATTTTTTCTTTTGGCCGTTGCACCATTCTTTTGTTTTTTTGTTTTTTTTTTATTTAAATAAATTTATTTTGTTAATTTTGGCAGTAGAATTATTTTGTTTTTTTTTCTTTTTTTTTTTTTAATTTTTGAAACATTGTTAAATTTTTAACAATTTTATAATTATAAATTCATTTCAATTTTGATATATTGAATTTAAATATAATAAAAATAATAATTGTAATTATAATTTTTATAATGATAATAAATAAAGAAATAATTAAAATATAGTTGAGTAAAATGGTGGGACCACAAAAAACTGATAAAAAACTTAAAACTAATGGGAAGATGAGATTTTGAGATTGAGTGAGATAGTGGATGATGAGGTGGATGTTTGGGCCCACAAAAATCTTGAGAAAAATCGCAAACTATTGAGGAAGGCCTTAGAGCATCCCCAATAGGGGAATTTTGGTGGTTTTGCACATGTGGATGAGAGAGAAATGAGAGAAAGGAGAGAAAGAAGACTTAACGGAAGAACTTGATTTTTGTCTCCAAAGTAGGGCCACCCAAAAATAAAAGAAATTCGCCCTCCTCTACGTGCACGCTAGTTGTGGAGACAGCAACGCCCAATCGAGCGTGTTAACATAACTCTTTCACTTTTTTTTTTCTTAAAAACTCATTTTCTTGTGTTTTTTTTTTCCTCCCTCCTTCTCTCCTATGTGACATCCTAAAATTTGTACAAATATTTATCTATTGAGGATTCTCTTAGTTTTTTATTTTGACTTATTATCCTAATAAGCTAATGTAATAAACCATTTTATCAAACCAGTCAAACTTAGTCAAATCAATCAAAATTGACTTATCAACTATGTTATCAAACAAGACCTTTATGGTTACAAACTAAATATCGGATTAACTTGGTTTGAGATTGTGAGTAACTGTAAATATATAATAGGTTAATTGTAAATATATGTACTCAAAAAAAAATTGTAAATATATAATTTGAATTAAAATCTATAATGCATATGGTAGACTTTGGTATATGATATGATGATTGGTATTTGGGGAGAGTCGGGTCGGCCCAGCCCGCTGAGAGGAATGGGAACAACCTTTGGGCTTTTCTTGTTACGATGAATAAGAAAATATCTCTGAAAAGAAAATGGGAATACTGAAATCGGTTTGTAATTTGGTCACTTGCACCTTATCAATTCCCCCCATCTCTCTTCTCCTCTACCAGAAATGGCAGCTCTCAATGTCTCTCCACTCTTCAAAACCCTAAACCCCCGGATATCTCATTCCCAGAACCTTCCTAAAACCCCAACTTTTCTTCCCCTCTCCTGCCCTCTTCCATCTACTCTCCCGTCTCTCATCCCCTGCGCCCTCACCCTCCAAAGACTTCCTCCGCTGAGAGCCATTGGAGATGGGGAATACTCATCTAGGAGAGGTGGTAATGACGAACGAGAGACTATTATGCTTCCTGGCTGCGACTACAACCACTGGCTCATTGTCATGGAGTTCCCCAAAGACCCTGCCCCTACTAGAGAGCAAATGATTGACACTTATCTAAATACCCTTGCCACTGTTCTTGGCAGGTCAATTTTGATTTCTCTTCATTCTTCATATTTTTGCACTATTATATCTTGCTGGGTCTACTTTTTTAACTGAATTGGCCTTAAGCATTGGAGTGGAATTGAGATATTGGTGTGTTAGTGTGATGGTTGTTTCCTATCTAGGGAGAATTTGATGATGTTTGAAGGCTTAGCATTCTTGTAAAAGATTATGTCTTTATGCAGTTTTTGGTCCAAATAGTGTGCAGCTATAAATAACCAAATCAGAAAGTTATTTATAACAAATTGTCAATGGAGGTAGCTTGTTGCTAATTAACTATTGTTGAGTATTAATGGTTTTCATTTCTATGCTGTAATAAACACTGCAACTGAAACACTTGCACTCCCTCGGGTAAAAAAAAAAAAAAAAAAAAGTAAGAAACTTTTTAAGTTTATTAATTAAAATCAATGGAGTGGATGGTTCTTCAAGGTGGAAAAGATTATGGTCTGTCATGGAGTTGGGCTAGTGAGGTTTGCAATGCTGTTGGTGGGTGGTGAGTCTAGTTTAGCAAATGTGTATATTACTAAAATTGGGTTTTTATCAGATCATATTTCTCCAATTTGAGTAGAATTTTGTGTTTCAGCATGGAAGAAGCAAAGAAGAACATGTATGCTTTTAGTACAACCACTTACACGGGATTCCAATGCACTGTATCTGAAGAAACATCTGAGAAGTTTAAGGGTAAGTGGAAGTTCTGTTGTTTTTCTATTTCTTAAGCTTTTAAAGTTTGATATTCATGTACCCATTTCCTGGATTGTCATATCTATTCCTTTTCTTTGCTTATTTTGTGTAGGATTACCTGGAGTTTTGTGGGTCTTGCCTGATTCTTATATAGATGTCAAGAACAAGGATTATGGAGGTTCGTAAAAAACATTTGATATCCACTCTGGTTGGAATTCAAGAATATTCTGTGTTTGATCATCGAATTAAGTTTTGTTTCAGGGGATAAGTACATCAATGGAGAGATAATTCCTTGCCAGTACCCTACATACCAACCCAAGCAGGCTAACCGCCCAAAAAGCAAGAGTAAAGCATATGTGAGAAGAAGAGATGGTCCTGCTCCTGCTTCTGCTCCTGCTCCTGAAAGGCGGAGACAGGAAGCCACTCCTGAATCTTCCTCCTAGAAGCGTATTGGTATATTCTGATTCTCTTGTATTGCTCAGTAGGACAAACCCATGCTACCTCTCCCCATTCTTGGGGAAAAAGAGCAGAGAGAAAAAACAATGAGTAAAAAAAAAACATTTTTTTTGAGTACTATTGACTCTGTTACAATGCAGTATCTGTTCATAACTACATTCTCAACCTATTGAAGCACAAAGAGTTAATATCGCTTCCACTGAAGCTCGAACCCACCCCCTTCCATATGGGGGTGCAACCGGGTGCCACTAGACCACAAGGTCTTGGCAAAAAAAAAAAAAAAAACATATATCCACATTGTTATGATTGCATTGTGTACACCTTTTACCCACCTAAGCACTAAATGTTCAAAAGTATAAAAGTTTGGCGTCTTTCTTTCAAGCATATATTCTCCCGCGTCTCCCATTTCATTAACCCAAAGCATTCATCCATTTCTCCTCCTCTTTTCTTGCAGGTAGTTACTTCGTATTTGGCTAAGAATCAAGTTGCATTCTTGGAAAATGCCAATGTACCGTCGTGGCTTCAAATTAGGTGTATAGTCTTACAGAGATGCACTGGTGCTGCTTGATTAGAATTTTAATGTAATAGTTGAGTGCAAGGCTGTTGTTATCTTTTGTGAACACCAGCTTGCTAATTTCACAGTGAGGTTGGAGAAATCAATGCTGTTGTATGAGTACCTAATGGACAAAGGTGTTCTATGATTAAACAACTTGAACTCATTCCTTGGCAAATTTTGTTTGATTTTAATCCATGCATTTTAACATTTGCAACCTTTTACATATAGTACCACATTTGCCCATCATTCTTTAATATGGTGTATGCAAAAGAATTGTTTTTTTGACTTTCTAGTTATATTAGTGGCTTATTAATGAGGTAAATCAGTCTAAGTTATTTATAACGAACAGATTAGTTCAAACCAAAAAAGTCTGGTCGAGTCAACAACCCGACAAACTTGGTGAGTGATCATCTTTTTAACCTTGTGTCAACTTGCAAGATGAGATTATTTCATTACATGTATCCCACTTAAAATGATAAAATAACTATGCTTTTCACACTTTAATTCCTTTTTTGCCAAAGCCATTAAACTAGTCTTAAAGCAAGTGGGGGGTGTATTGGATCTTTAGAGATTTGTAGACTTTATACTTTCACGTGACATATTGACATTTGACATATAACGAGAAACCTTTTTTCCCTGTTGAAAATATTTCTTCACATTTTTGGAATTCATGCAGAGGGAAACATTTTACTTGAGAAGGACAATGGGTGTCTGGTACCTCCCTAGGCAATATAGAGAGAGATCCTATGATATAACTTGTCATTCACAAAATTTGGCATACCCACCAAACTGTTGGCCATAGTGTGATGGTTGTCTGGTAAATATTCATCTTCCATACAAGTCATGAGCTGCAAAAGTGCAATTCAGAAAGTACACCCACTAACTTCAAGCCTTTGCTAAATTAGCAAAAGTGTTATGACTGTAGTGAGATTAGGTAGTGTTGTATTTTTGTTTAGAGAGTTATTACTTACTCCGTATTACGTTCTTTCGGGATATAATTGATTAATTGTTGTAGTCGGTATGTTTATTGATTATGTTAGAGTTATGATTTATGTTAAAGAAAAATTATATTCCGAGGTAAAAAATTTTTGTAGTCGGTATGTTCCTGCATATTTTTTTCCTCACTATGTAAAATAAAAGTTATAAGATACCATAAGTTAACAACTGATTTGGGTTGCAACGATATTATTCAATAAGGGGAGAAAAAGTCAAGAAAATATCTTAGAATTTTCTTGAACTTATACGACGACGGATACAAGTTCTAAAATATAGAGGCAGTAATGGTGATATAAAACAACTCCATGGGGTTATCCTCTCATAAAGAAGACAACAATTTAAATTTAATATTTAAATAAATTACATATTAAATGTCAAAGACCTTGTGATCTAGTGGCACCCGGTGTCTGATTTACACTCCCACATTGATGATGGGATTGGGTTCAAGCCTCAGTCGAGCCAATTGCTTCCTTTGTTAAAGTGCGCCATTTTAAAATTTTAGGTGAGTGATTGGGTTCAAGACTCAGTCGAGTTAATTGCTTTCCTTGTTAAGGTGCGCCATTTTAAAATTTTAGGTGAGTGATTTGTGTTCTTAATTAAGTTGCGCAATTTTAAAACTTTAGGTGCGTGATTTGCACCTCTATTATCATTCCAAATGGTTGGTCATAAGATCGAACCTCCATTTATCAGCAGGGATTCCCGCGGGTACGGGGTCACGGGACAGAGCCAAGGTATATTCTAATTCTAACCTACTGTTTGGAAAGATTGTTGATTTTACACACTTTACATAAACTTTCTCAAAAACATCATATATTAAAATCTAAACCCATCTCAAAATAATATATCTTCTAAATTATGAATCATAAAAGAGAATATTAATTATTCTCAACAAACTGTCAAATAACCAACCTTCTTTATCAATAAGTAATAAGAATCTCTTCCATACAAGGCATACCCACCAAACTATCGATCATAGTGTGATGTTTGTCTGGTAAATATTCATCTTCCATACAAGTAGTCATGAGCTCCAAAAGTGTAATTGAGAAAGTACACCCACTAACTCCAAGCCTTTGCCAAATTAGCAAAAGTGTTATCACCAGAATTTTAGGTAAGAGAGTTCTAGTGAGATTAGGTAGTGTTTTATTTTTGTTTAGAGTGTTATTAGTTTGTGGTTATTTTGGGATTAATTGTTGTATGTAGTTGTAAATCGATGCAGTTAGTATATACAGATAAAATAGGTTTTGTTTGAGTAACAGAGAGTCAATAGTTGCCTCCACTAAAGCTCAAACACATTCTCTTTCATGTGGAGTGTAAACCGAGTGTCACTAGACTATAAGGTTTTGACTGCTCAATTTCATATTTAGTTTCATATTAAATGGATATATTTTTAACAAAGTGATGGATTCCTATACAACTTGAGTTTCTTTAGGGGTAGATCCAAATAGAACCATTTTTTAAAAAAATTTTGATTTGACTATTAATAAATTAAAAATTCAATTCATTTAATTTTAATTAGGTAATAGTCAAATCAAAATATTGAAGTTATTCCGAAATTTAACCATGTCCTAACTCCTAACCAATGATTTACAGATTTAATCAATTAAAATTTAAATTTATAATTTGAGTACTTTATTTATAAAAACAAAACTCTTATTTAGAACAATAATTTAAAAGAAAGTCCATAGTACCTCTTGCATCGAGTCCACCTCATGCAAAAGTTATCAATGTGAAAATTTTTTATTAATTAGGAGACAACTCTAAATAAATTGGTCGAATTGTTATTTAGTATTCACAATATTTCAAGTTTGATTGTGGTCTAGTGACATCCGGTTGCATCCCACATAGGAGTGAGTGGGTTCGAGTCTCAGTCGAGGTAATATTGACTCTTTGTATTTCATTTGATTGAGAAAGTAATTATGAACAGATACTATATTGTAACAGGGTAAATAGTACTTAAAGAAAAATAAATAAAAATGTTATACACGAGTATACGGAAATGGTAGGGGTAAAACTGAGAACTACGAAAATTACACTTTTCATTGGTTCAATCACACGTATATCTTATCGTGGTTGGTCAGGTGGCGCCGTGGCGGATTAAGAAATGTCTCATCCAAACAACAGAACCAATTATTGATAAATAATTATAAAATTCTATTTTTTAATGTTACAAGAAACTATAGCTGACGACATCTTCAGTTTGGAATTAACTGTAAATGAGGTAATTGTTCTTGAAGAATTAGAAAGTGAAAGCTATTTCCTTTTCTTTTTAGATACATCATGTGTTGTATATTTATTTATTTATTTTTAATACAAAACAAAATAATACTTGTAAGAAAAAATAATAATAATTAAAAAATCGGATTTAATTGTTTCAACAAGATTAATATGGAGTAGTAAGCAACAAACTAATTGCAATACTGACAAGGAAATTGCATATTTTGCAATTCTGAAGTCTATCTGTACATCATCATAATTAACCCAACAATTTAAAAAAATGTTATAACAAAAAATAAAAATAAAAAAGAAGAAGAAGAAGAAGATAAAACTAAATAAAATATAGTCTACCTCGACACTTCATGCAATCATGCCTATGTTATTTCCATGAGAATCATGTAAAGTTGTACTAGATTTTACACAATTTACATATTAAATGTTCATAATTTACCTTTTACAAATTCACAATTTGTGATGACTCTATATTGTATTCGCAAATTTTCAAAATTTAGAAACACAATTTATATTTTAAAAATTCATAATTTTAATACTAAAAATACATAATTTAGGATCAGAGCCCACCTTACAAGGTAGACCGTGGTCCATGGCATAACAACTGCATAGATACATAGTAAAGATATTTAAAGGTAATATAGAAATTTGTGTTGTATCTTTTCTCCCAAAATGTAGGGAAAATAACATACCAAATAAGAGTAATAAATTTATTTTTTTATTGGAATAAATTCTCCATTAATTAAACAATGAAATAAGTTTTTTTTTTTCTCAAAATTGGTAACAAGAATCTCACAGAAAAATATTTCCTTATAAACCAAACAAGTCATAAGTCATGTGTTGAGCTTTATATTAAATTGATTTAAAGGTACAGATAAAATGAACATCAGCTGTCATGTATTACGCTTTATATTGATTTGATCTACAAATCAGATTGAACAAGTTTACTATAAAAATCCTCTTAGGTGAATATTAAGGGTGTGTTTGGTTCGTACATGAAATTGAAATCAAAATAAGAAATTAAATACTTGGTAATGGTAATGAGTGTTGGTAAAAATATTTTGCATGTTTGGTAGTATAGTAAAATTGAAATAATTACGAATATTAATGTTCGGTTATGCATGACCATATAATAAAAATAAATGTTTGAAAAATACAAAAATAAAAAATCAAGGCAATTGATCTTAATATAATGACATCCAAAGCACCAATGTATCTAAAAGTACTCATCCAAACATAAAAATTAGATTACTATTTACTAATAATATCGAATGATACTCATTTTAATTACTGAATGATATTTTTAATTGAAAGGTTAATCAAATTTCATAATTATGTTTTAAAAAGTTGTCAACCAATTCAAATAATGATTTTGATTCTCATTCCTAGTGTGAAAATTCATGAATGGAACCCCACACACCCTAAATTATGTAAGTCGTTGCCAACTACTATGTAGTGTGATTACATCCCGGTTACAATTCCGAATTGGTGGTCATAGGTTAAAACCCCGGAGGTGTGGGTTTACATTCTTTTGGTTGAAAATGTTTGAGAAAATATAGAACAAAATACTACATTGTAAAGAATCACGAGTATTTAAAAAATTATATATGTAAGTTGTCTTTTTCTTTTTATTTATTAGTAGAAGGAAATTCAACATTAATCACATTAAGTCAGTCTTAATTTTCTGGTCTACTATTTATTTATTTTTTTTGAAAACCACTGGTCTACTATTTATAACTTTCTTAGACTTGAGTTAAAGTTACCCAAATTCTTGGGAAGCTTGTTCTTCTACTCCCCAATTAATGATTGAAGCCTAAGCTCACATATGTTTAAAATTTAAATTAAAATGTCTTTTAAGGGAAAATTTGATGGATCACTTGCTTTTGAAACAAATATTGATCAGAATTATAAAACACATTTTTATCATAATTGATATATATAATCTAAATTACGCAAGAGTGCAAGACACGGAATGCGAAGGGAATATACATATATAAAAAACATATAATTATGTATTTGTAAATATTTGTTAAATATGTATAAATATTAACTCTTTAATAGTTTATTTTTTAGAAAATATTTTTTTTTGAATTAGATAAGCAATTCTGAAAACGTTTTAAAACAGTTGATGTAGATTTTTATTTTATTTTAAATGACACATTTTTGAAATGTATAAATGCTCACCCTTAAAGTTTTTGTGCATTACAGTTTAGTATCGTATAGAGTTATAAATTCAAGATAATTTGTAACAGAATAAGACCAACTCAATTAAAAAAAAAATCAAATCGTAACAAGAATCAGTTTATTTTATAAACTCAATAAAAAAAACAAAAAAAGAACAAAAAAAAAAAAAAAACAAACAAACAAGAGAATGACCCATCGTCTAAATTGTTGATATATATGAGCATGAATACCGTGAATTAGAGGCAAGTATGTGAGTAAGTAGTCAATGAATCATCATTATCCCAATCCTATACAAAAGTTCAAGTAGGACTAAGTATTCTACAACCACAATAAATCCCTCCGAATGCTAAAGTTTAAGTAGGATACTAGGATTAAATATTGTACAACTAGTTATTATAACCTCAATTAAGCCAGTTGGATAATTAATTAATTCTTTTTTTTTTTTGAAAACCAGTTAGATAATTAATTTGGTAACTATAAGATTCAAATGTTGACTCATTGTATGAGATGTCTATTGACATTTTCTATTTGAGCCGGTCAATTACGATCTAAGTCGATTCACCTCTTTATGGTCCTTAGTCTACTTGAGTCACAGTGTGAGTTTCACCCATAATATATTTTTGAATAACAACATTTAACTTTCGGTAAGTCAAAATATTGTACAACCTGTATATTTATGCCTTTCATAGCTAAATCATCCGGTGCACAACAACCCCACCCCACCCCACCCCTCTCCTGAATTATAATGTTATTAATTAATTTCTTTAATTACGTGCTCACAATTTTCTTACTGTAAGGTCTTCACCATTACTGCAATTTTCATTGAATTTTGCAGGCATTTATGCCACATGGAAGAGAGAAAGTGAGGTGAGAGAAGGGGAGAGGTCTCCCTGCAAGGTTGGGATTTTATCATAAATGTGGGGTCCACTTTTAACTTTCCCAAATTCCTGTGCAATTTGCGCACCCAGAGGGTGCGTGCAGTGCGCGTAAATGGTAATATTTTTTTTAATTTCTTTTTCAGTTTTTTGTATTTTGTTTTATTTTTTTCTTTTTCTTTTTTTTTCTCTACCTCATTTTCTCTTTCCTAATCACACTTACAAAAACTCATCAAAAACCGCACCAAAATTGCAACTATTGGTGAAGGCCTAATTGCTCTAAATTTTATTGATATTTTATACAGTGTTGATAATATTAGATATATATATAATATTTTCGAATTTAAAATAGTTGTCCTCCCTATAATTATTCATAAATTTTTTACAACAAGGCTTTGAAATGTGGCAAACCCACGTCAGGAGCACATCTTACAGAAGTGCATGACAGTGATTATATTTTCACATCAATCAATATAAAATATTTTTCTTTTAGGCTTAAAGGGGTTATCCAAAATTTCTATTAATTTTTTTTTTTTTTTTTACAATTTCACCTGATTTTACGTAATTAATCTTTAATGAATTATTTAATTAATTTATTAATAGTCAATAAATATAAAACAATCATAACACTTATAACATGTCATATACATCGTTAAATAAAATAATTAATAAAAAAATTATCTAAACAATATTCTCATGTTTAAGCAGTATATTTTTCTCATATGTAACAAATGTATTAAGAGTATATTTAATATATAATTAATAATTTTTTTTTATTTGTTTTTGGATGATGAGGAAAACTCATTGTGCGACAGACTCAATTGGAAAGGTTAATACCTCAATGTTTTTTTTTTGTCAAATTATGAGATGTCATGAGTAGACCCTAACTGTAGGAGACATCTTTAAGTCCATACCATACTCAGACTAATTATCATATTGACCAGTTAAAATTGCTCCATACCCAAAGTCAATGATCGAACTCTTAACCTCTTTTAGTTAAAGATAAATGAGTCCCTTCACTCAACCACGCACCAGGTTTAGTTATACCTTAATGTTTATTAACGAGGTAAACCCACTCCTTAATGTTTAATACTATGGATGCCGTCTGAAAGTAAATAGTGTGAAAGATATTAAAGAAATGAGGATTAAGAAATAATTAATTGTACTAATTATATCCTTAATGAGGTATAGTCCATTTTGGGACCAAAAAGTGCAAGAAGAAAAGGTGGGGCCTAACTTTACCATTTCTTCATGAAATGGACAGGGACCCACTTTACACCTTAATTTTCTCTCTCTATTTTTCTGCACTTTTTATCAGCTTATATTATTATTTTAATTATTATCCAACTCTCACATTTCAACAACACCCACCCACAGACAGACAAGGCAAAAAGTGCAACGCAGAGAGATTCTGGAAAGCCTTCTTCGATCTTCTGTGTTTTAGGGTTTTATTGGAACTCAAAGCTAAAGCTGCTGAGGAGGAGAAAGGGTATCTGTTTCTGCTCTCCCTGTTTACTGCAGGCCAGCTTCCCACAGTTAAAGTAGGTAAGGTAGTTATATATTGACTTTCTTCTCTGAGTTGATTATTGTCCCTACTTCCTGTTGTGTTTGGTTGTATTGCTTGTGAATTGTGGGATGATCTGGTTGTGGGTTGGCTGAAATAGTGCAATTATTGAAGAATTTCAGAGCTCATGGAAATTTATCAAGATTTTCATTTCTTGGATTTTTCTTGTGGGTACTTTTATTATCTAGATTTTTTTGGGGTGTTTTGACGCTGAGTTTTATTCATGATTAGGTCCATGTCTTCTTAGCATGAGTGGGTTTCCTCTTTCATTGTTCCTTTTTTGTTAAAACTTATCTTTTTCTTTCAATTTTTGCTTTATTGAATTTACTGCATTCTTTTCTTTATTATGTTTGGCAATTGGTTTGGTCAAATGAGTTTTCCCCAAGTTCTAAGCATCTACTATCTGATATAAATTAATGATTTTTTTTTTCTTTTGGTTAAAGAAGGAATTAAAAAAAAAAATTGCTGCAGATTAGGATGATTATGAATAAAATGGCTTTTGTTTGATGAAATGCTTCACTTTTTTGTTCTGATTCCATGGAATCAGTTTGATTGCAGTCACAGTGAGATGTTTAATTGTTATTCTTTTAGCATCTAATGTTCTTTTCGCTTTTCCACTCTTTAACATCCACCAATTTGGTTTGTTTGTTAGAATATAATTTTTTTGGGTGATTTTTATAAAAAAATTTAATTATTGACAAAAGGAAAAGAATTTGTGCTATGATGGAGTTGCTGAATCTTTCTTTGGATTTATCCTGCTTTTCTTTCAATTATTTCTCCAATTTATAAAGCACTATATCTTGTTCTGTTGATTGGAGCTGAAATTTCTCATTGCAATTGCTTTTTAGTATGCAGATTCTTTTGTCTTGTAACAGAGGCAGCAAGGAATCATTTGAACTGTTATTTGTGTTTGACTGAAAGCTATTTTTATTAGGTTAAAAGCTTAGGTTTCAGCTGATGGTCTGAGAATTTTAGAATTTGTTCTGGGCTTCGGTTTTGAATTATTGACGAAGAGGATGGGTTACATATGTGAATTCTGCGGGGAGCAGCGATCTATTGTATATTGTCGGTCTGATGCAGCCAGCTTGTGTTTATCCTGTGACCGGAATGTGCATTCTGCAAATGCCCTTTCGAGGCGTCATTCCAGGACACTTGTATGTGAAAGATGCAATTCACAACCCGCTGTTGTTAGATGTACTGAGGAAAGGATATCTCTTTGCCAGAATTGTGACTGGATGGGGCATTCTAATTCCGGTACAGGTTCTACCCATAAGAGGCAAGCCGTCAGTTGTTATTCGGGCTGTCCTTCAGCTGCAGAACTTTCTAGTATATGGTCGTTTCTCTTAGATTTCCCTTCGGTTGGCGATTCCACTTGTGAGCAGGGAATGGGTTCAATGAGCATCACTGATAACCATCGAAGAGATAAAGGGACAGAAGGAAAGAACAGCTCTCGAGATTTGTCGACCATAGCTGAAGGAAGCGATGAACCTACTGAAAATCTGAGCACCAATTGGATGGGGTCATCTATGGAAACTCTTGACAAGAGGCTAGATAATATAGAACTGCCAACTGTATCCACCCATCCCACCTCACCAAAGGTAATTTATGTTTTTGATATTGTCTGTCGGTGAGAACAAAAGGGTGTCCCATGATGTCTTGGAACATTACAGTTTGATTTTGTGGAAGGCTAAGCTTCTGTTAGGGAGCAAAGATACTATATTTCTGCTTGAAGTTCTTCTTTCTTCACTGAGAGTCACTTTAGCTTCTTATCCTTCTATCATTCAGGTTTGCTATCCTGGAACCGAAGACCCAAGTATATACGAGGATAATGCTTTCTATGGGGATTTCAATATGGATGAAGTTGATCTTAGTATTGAAAATTACGAAGAACTATTTGGTATGTCTCTTAATGATCCAGAGCATCTTTTTGAGAATCAAGGGATTGATGGCCTGTTTGAGACGGAGGACATGTCTGGTGCAAATTCAGGCTGCAAGGGTGCAAATGCCATCGAGGTTGTTCTATTATTTCACTCTTGATATTTATCTTTTCATCTCTTATGTTTACAACATAAATTTATGTTTCAATATAATAATCAAGTCTTTGCAAGGCGCATATTCTTTACTTATTTTTAGATAACATGATAACAAAAACTTAATTCCTCCACATCAAGATTTATCAATTACTAAAATAATCAGTATCAATATATTCTTTGAACTTTTTGTGTTACTTTTCCAGTAATTTTAATGTTTGTTTGGTCCTAATATGTGATATTTCATACTCACTCAGTGTTGTTGATTTCTACTTTACTTTCCCTGCCACTGCTGCTACATTCTTTGTTATAAATATTTCTTTGAAAGCCCATTGGTGAAAAAAATCCAAATCTTTGCTTCTTGTGAGAAACTGAGAATTATGGCAAAACCTTTTAACTTTGGTAATTTTGACACCAAGATTTGAAATATTAGTATAATTCTAGCTAATATTTTAACCTGGCTTAAAGAATATCCAATATCTGAACAGCCATGGAAATAGTATCAGGCCAAGTTGGTCAGGTTGTTGACTTGGTAACTACAAGGTTACAAGTTTGACTCCCTGCAGGAGTGACCTATTGGCCTTATTGGTTTGAGCTGGCCAGCTATGGGTAAACTAAGACTAGGTTTACCCAGTGCGCACCTTCGGGTAAAGGTTGCAGTTTTACTTCAAGCATAATAACAAAAAGGGTTGAGATCTTTTTTCTCATTTTGTTGATATGACAGAAGCATGGTATGACTAAAACCATCAAGTAAAAAGAGGTGCATAAGACAATCACATCTTGAACTACTATGCAGAGGCTCAAATCTAAGACAAATTCAAATTATTATAGAAAAAAAGTTTGGCTATAATTGTCAGTGTGCAAAGGTTTGCATAATTTTCACCAATATGTCTTGTTTGGAACACAAACTTTTGAAGATTGTACATCAGTGTGGGACATAATAGAAAATGTCTTATAACCATTCTTTTCTACTCATTTTTCATTGGAACCTTCTAGAGGACATGAATGTTCAACTTTTCAAATCGAACCCCTGCCACCTGTCATATAAATAGCCTCTCACAAGAATTGGTGTATGGTCTAATCCTTCCGGAAGTCCTAGAACTGCATAGGGGAGCTGTACATATTCACTGAGTTTACTCTCCTTGTGTGTGTGTGTGTGTGTGTGTGTGTGTGTGTGTGTGTGTGTGTGTGTGGAAGGTACATGTTAACTTCTTTAGTACCTCTAGCTCAACAGGTAAAATCCCACAAAACTAATGATTTTTAAGAAGTCGGCTGATGGTGCTTTATGTGTTTGTCGGTGTTATATGTCAACTAGTTCAACTAAATTTTCTAATTGATATATATGAAACATCAATTATTGCTTTTGCTATTGTTTCACCTTTATAATGGTGGTGGTATTTATTACAGTTTCTCACACTCGAGGCCTATAAGGTACCCAACTTAACCTGAATGGATTAGAGAGTTTCTTAGCAGGCCAAATAACATACTCCTGTCACTCTTATTCAAAGAAACTTTCTTTGAATATTTTCTTTAATTTTCAAATTTGGATTTTGTGTTTAGTAGGACTTTTAATATAGTTTTAAAATACAGAGTATATAACTTTTATTCACTAATACTACATTAAATATTAAAAATTTGAATTGTAAATAGACTTGTATTGTGTGATTTCTCCTTCACACCTGCATGAGCATTACCGGCATTATTTGTTAACAATTTTACGTGTTTTCCTGAAACCGTTCTTGATTCTGGAGGAACCTTTCATTCTATGAAATTCTAAGATGTAGTGATTATGGCAGGGGTCATCAATTGGACGGGTAAATGCAAATCAACCAGCATGCAGCAATGCTGCATCCGCAGATTCTGTGATGAGCTGCAAGACCGAACCTAACCCGTGCTTTGCAAGACAAGGGCAGTCCAACATCTCATTCTCGAACATCACTGGAGAGAGCAGTGGTGGAGATTATCAGGACTGCGGAGCTTCCTCAATGTTCCTCATGGGAGAGCCACCGTGGGGTCCCTCGGGTCCTGAAAATTCATTGCCTTCAAGTAGCAGGACTGATGCTGTGTTGCGCTACAGAGAAAAGAAGAAGACACGCAAGTAAGAATAACTCTCTATTCTTTTAAGCTCCAAGAACCATAGCACAAACATGGGCATCCCCCTAATTCCTTGTATGTCTGCATTAGTCTTTATCACTTCACATTGTAGAAAAATGAAGAAGAGAGCGGGGAAAGTTGGGAGGGGTTTCCTGTTATAAATTTGAAGCCACTATAGTTTATAAGCGTCGTACTTATACAATGCTTTTTGCAGAAAATTTTATATTCTTAATCTAATGCCAATTTGTATAATCTCTTGCTTTCTTTAATATGCCATATTTGGATTTGGATTTCCCTTGAAAAGAAAATCTAAGCCTTCTGCATACTTTTGTTCACATTCTGATGATCCTGGGGAGTGTTTAGTGAATTGAAGCATGTGCTTTGTTTCAACTAAAAGCCTAAACTGCTAATTGGATTGCACATTTATGGTTATATACTCTGATACCAAATTGAAACATGTGCTCCATCTAAACTAAAAACCTAAGCTGATAGTTGAATTGCACATTTATGGTTATATATTATATGCTCAACATAATGCAATCCATTATTCAAAAAATGACAGATTTGATAAGCGAGTGAGGTATGCTTCCCGTAAGGCCCGAGCTGATGTTAGGAGGCGTGTGAAGGGACGGTTTGTGAAGCCCGGGGATGCTTATGATTATGACCCACTAAACCAAACAAGAAGCATCTAAGAGTGTAACTTTCGGTACACAACTAAGGAAATAAATCATATATCACGTTGCAATGACAAATTGTATGGGTTCTATCTCAGGACTCCCGGGATCGCACTACATCCAATTCAGAAAACCGGGAATGCACACAAAGTCGAATACCCCTGCAGCACAAGAAGGATGCGTGCATCATGTCAACTTCTTAGTACAAATACTACATACTCTCTTTTGCTTACAACTACTACCCTAGTTTATTTCTGAAGGATGGAAAATCTGTACGTGTTACTCGAAGCACATTCATCCTGTTTTTTTGAGTGCGATCACGTTTTAAGCTAGCTTTCGGGTTGTATCTATGGCTATGCTGAGAACTCATCACCATCTGCCTTCGTATAATGGTACAGTGAGATGTGCATTCATTGAAGTGTAATGTTGGTCTGCCATGTATATTCTTGCCTCCTCTATACAGTATGTAGGGTGGAGTTGGAGGATAGACTTTGTTCCCAGGCGAATTGAAGAAAAAAGCTTTTTGGTTTCAGAGTTTTTTTTTTGGTCTGTGTATTTTTCAGGATGGCATGTGTGTATTCTTAAGTCATCTGGTATTTAATAGGGGTGAAACTCACTCTCACTTTACAATAATGCTCTCTTATTCTCCAAACCTTTAATTTATACTGTACTTACACTCATCATATATATATTCTTCATCCAAATAATACTGCTACTATTCTTCATCATATATATAGTTTTCTGTTTAGTGGATTGGAAACGTTGGTTCCAAAATCTGCAACTTTTTAAACAGATTCCTGGGATAGGGAAACGTACCTTTTCAACGTTTCCAGGTTTTTTATAATTTTTTTTTTCGTTCAACTGAAATGATATGGGGTGGTTGGAATTTCTATCTACCACTTCATAGAGTAAATGGTGGTCCATTGAGCATAAATATGAGGGAAAAGGTGGAAATAAGTATCGTACTATTTGAAAATTAATTCGTAATAATTAAGTTATCAAACTCGAATAACCTGCAAATAAGCTACTGAACTCAGAAAAACAAAGCAATTAAGACATTAAATAAAAAAAATTACAATTAACATTTTTAATAGGTCATTTGCATATTCTGGCCACGGGTGACGACGGCCGTTTCTGGGGAGATGGCGACCAAAACTGATAGTATCATTAGTGATATAATAATAAATCATCCAATTAGGTTCAACACTATTATTAAAATCATTAGTGAACCGTGCATAGTATTTAAACACCCGAGAGATAGACTATACTGAAGCTGCTGGAACAACTTCACAATGAGCATTATATTATATCATTTGGATTGGCACAAGAGCCAACGGCCTAAAATAATAATCTATTTGGATAGCTTCAAGATTATTGGCCTTGTTTGGCAGACCACATAAACTTAGGATTTTGTTTCCTACCAAATCAAAATATAAGGTCCCTCCTTAATTCCATGCTATATCCTTTGCAAGATGTTATTGTATATTAAATATTAACACATATATATGCTCCGAATTTAGAGAACCCTTTTTTTTTTTTTTTTTCAAAATTATATGTACAATACAATTAATTAAAACAAGTTCAATTGAGTCGATAACCTTGTAACCAAGTAGTATAAGTTTGCAACTAATTTTAATGAAGGTTTTTTTTAGTTCCGCAAAAAAAATGTTGGTGTCCATAGCATGCACTAGCAAAGCAATGCCCACGGTTGAAGTTAATGTCCTTGTTTGATAACATAGTTAGCTTATTAACCAAAATCACTATTAGCTGTTTGACTTGGTTAAACAAATAATATGAGTTTTTGATTAATTAATTTTTTGTAGCTCGTTGCTCCAAAACGTTAAAATTCAAAAAGTTGTTCAAGGCAGATTTTTCGATAAACTTTTTGAGAAAATCATTTTGTATGTAATCAATTAACAACTAATTTATCAAATATTTTTAATTTTTTGTACAATCAGCTAATGTTATCAACTAGTCAAACCCACCAACCTAATCAACTAACAGCTATATTTATCAAACACCTCAAATATCATTTTAAAATTTTTGTTTTTTGTTTTTGTTTTGCATGTTTTCTTTACTTTTTTCCCCCATTTTCTTCACCCTACTTTCTCCCTGTTGGCAAAAAAAACTTGACATTTTGTAAAAAAATTATTGGACTTAATCTTAAAATAAAAACTTATAAAAATTGATTATAATTCTCCCAATGTGCAGAAAAAGAAAGAAAAAAGACATGTAATTTAGAGAAAGGTTATGGTCCAACTGGAGACACCTTTTGGAGTGCAATTAAACCCAAAATTAATGATATTAGGAAACAGCACATTTGGGATGTTGGAGCAAAGACAAACTCCGATCCCTCATCTATATATGGTGCCAGAGGCCGGTTACCTCAACAGCCAAACCGCCGAGCTATCTACCCACATATACATACACACATATTATTATTAAATTAGTCGATCTTAATTAGCTCCATCTCAATTATAAAAGTCACCTCCATATATTATACTAGTCTAGCTAGATATTATATTATTGTTATTATTGTTGTTTAACTTTTCATATAATTTTGTTCTCAAAAAATAAAAAAAAAAAACTTCTCATATAATTTTTTTAAGTATATATCGAAAAACCCCAAAAAAGACAACCAACTGAATAATTATGGGTTTAACATAATTTATCTCAGTATTAAAATGTCACTAGTTCAATTTTAGTGACACGAAGTGGTTCTCTCAAATAGGAGGTCTTCAAATCTCAGTGGAGCGATATTGACATAATAGAGTCAGTAGTACTAAAAATAAAAAATAAATGACTAGACATGACTACAAACACTGCTCTAATAATTACATCTCAGCTCTCAGCTGCCTAGCTCCCTCTATATATAAATATATATCATCTTCTTCTTGTTGGAGTAGATGAACTAAAAGTTCTTGAACTGAAGCACACAATCAATTAGTCTTTCTTGTGGGCCTCAAATTACAAGCTCTGATCCGAATCTCCCAGTAAGTTTCTCTACACCATCTGATCTGATCTACTCCTCAGAACATTTTTTTTTTAAAAAGTATATATGGTGAAAAATATAATGAAAATAAAAACTGACGAGGATTCATTCTGTTTTCAAGATATATACTAGGTTTTTCTTGCAACTATATATATGGGTTTTCTAGCTTATTCATCATCGTCATCTGATGCCGGAATCCCATGCAGAGCTCTAATAATGAGCTTCGCCGCCGTGGTTTCCATTATAAAGGAAGTCCTTGTTTGCATTCTTGGATATGCGGCCGGAATAAGCATCGTCTCCAAGTGGGAATATGATGACGGCGCCTTGAGCTCGCCGGAAACCCCCATAAGTCCATCGGAATTTTACATTAGCGCGTTCAAGAAGGCGAGCCGTCCGGTTCATTGGCAGAATTCCGGCAGGGAAAGCGGGGAGGAATGTTTGGTTTGCCTTGAGGAACTGTTTGATGAGGAAGATGGGGATGGTTGGGTGTACAAGTTGGTGTGTGGACATGCGTTCCATGTGGTGTGCATGGAGACATGGGTGAGGCATTGTAATTTAAGTTGCCCTCTTTGTAGGGCTAACGTTGTACCTCTTCTTGAAGAGGAGGAATGTATCTACCCAATGTAATAATAAACTATACCTTCTTCATCAATTGGCTTAATCATATCTTATATTTATGTTACTGCACTATAAAATCAATAATATGTAATTATGTTTAGAGAGCCCCGGACTTACGGTAGTTGGTTCATCGCCTGTCTTGGTCATTTCGGGAGGCGACAGTGTGGGGTTCGAATGTCACTGAAAATATGTATGAGAAAAAGACTTAAGAATGCTAGAAGGTCTAGATGGGATCCCTTAGCTTGTGCATGCGCAAATGAATATTAAGATCTGACCAATGACTGAATGCACGACTCGCGATTTGCCTCTGCAGTGACTTTTTGGGGCGGGGTCCTATGAGCTTAAAATTAGTCCAACAAAACTGGGATCGCCTAAGTTTAACAACAACAATAACAACAACAATAATAATAATAATAATAAGTTTAGAGATGGGAAACCATAACCAATTTGGTTAGGTTGTTAACGGGTAACCACAAGCTTACAAATTTGACTCTCAGCATGATTGGTTTATTGGCCTTCGGGTGGTTTAATTTGAGCTAATCAACTATATAAATAACCTAGATTGATTTATCTCATTGTGACCCTTCACTAACTAGAATCGTCACAAGACGAGATTTATCTGCGCACTAATTTTTTCCGATTTCTCTAGTCACCACAAATTAATTTGTTCAATCTTTTTAAAGGACTTCAAACATATGCATGCCTCTGGTAGGAATAATACAGCGTTGTGAGGATACATAAAGACAAAGATTTATTTGCAATAATTGTTGTACTTAATTATTATGGTGGCGCATATATATATATGAATCATGATATGCATATTGCATGCTTCTTGTCTCAAAAAAGGCAAGGTGAATGTAGGGGTAGCGCCGTTAGATCGGATAGGTTCCATTATCATATCAATCAAAGCTGAAAAACTATATGTGACAATGCAAAGTGGGATAAATAAATATATGGCAAATAATTACAGTAGATGGTCCACAAAGAAGAATCACAAATAAATATTTATTTTTAATTAATATATTAAATATTCATTTCTAATGTATTACACATTCATTTTTAAGTAGCATACTAAAAATGAATATGGAATGCACTGATTAAAGATGTAAAAATGAACATGTAATACATTAAGAATAACTTTCAATATACTAAAAATAAACATTTATGTCAATGATTCAATGGTCAATTAAGAGCATGCATGGTTCACGGTCTATGATTGTAAATAAATCATATAAAGGAGTAATAAATAAAAACATGTTTAATATGGAGAACTTATTTGTTTTTTTACGACATGCTATAACATAGTAATATATTACTTTGTAATGAGATAAAATTCACAATGCTCACAGATAATAAGATGAAAATTTCAATTCTCATTGACAATCTTTAATAAAATTAAAGTTGAACTCATCATGACTTTTAATTTTCATTATATATGAAACTTAACTCGTATTTAATTAATTCAGTTGAGACGAGTACAAAGTCATTAAATATTTAATAGATATTAAACTTATTATGACCTAATCCCCATAAGGCTAATTAAGGACTACACATCATGTGATGGTGGCTAATGCAATTAGGGACCAATGTGTAAAGGTTAGATTATAGGGCATGCTTGATAGAGAAACATCTCACCACTGGCACGTGAAAATCACATATTAAACAAAATTTTCTGATTGTCTTTTTCTTGCATTGATTATAGAGATATATGATAATCTTCATAGTTCAGAGAACTTGGGCTAACTTTTGGATTGGACAGCCTCCATCAAATAATGCTATGCCTATTAAGGCTACTATACAAAAGGAGACAACAATATAACGAGGAAAGATTTCATCAAATTTTGTGTCTTTTAATATATATATATATGTGTGTGTATGTATAAGTTCAGGAATTAAACTATGAAATTTTAATTTAAAGTTATATATAATTCAATATCATATCACTCAATTACAAGATTTTAGATAAATAATATTGTGTCTTTTATTAAAGCATGTGTTGTATAGATAAAATATTTATTAATATTCATAACATTTTTTGTTATCTCTTGTGATATATTTAAGGTTTTATATTATCTTAATTAAAATTTAATATGCTATACTTATTCATTCTAATACAAGCAAAAGTCGTAATCAACAAATTTTGGATGCCCTGACTCAAAGGATCAGATGGTAGATATGCTTCTCTTCTTTTGGGTGTTTTTCATATATATATATATATATATATATATATATATATATATATATATATATATATATATATATATATATATATATATATATATATATATATATATATATAT
>NC_044924.1:5084109-5204139 GCF_003576645.1 Ipomoea triloba | reverse complement strand
TATATATATATATATATATATATATATATATATATATATATATATATATATATATATATATATATATATATATATATATATATATATATATAATTCATTGTTTTACTCAAAATTACTAGTGTTTTAGCTGGTTTTAGAGTTAATAAACTAATTTGGGGCATATTGATAATAAAATTAAAAATAGTAGCTAACTCACGAGGTCACGTTAATTTAAAGTATACAAAATCTTTATACTTGAGCCAACACCTTTTTATAATTTTTTTTTATTTCAAATATTAAAGTTTAACTTTTTTCACTAGATTTTTTAATTTGGCGCTTGATATAGAATTTTTATTATATGTTGAAATTATATTGTAGGTATGTAGGGGGGAAAAGCAAAGAATTGATCAGGGGTCGTTTGGTTAGATTACCTTAGGGAATGTTAGATTGTTGGGAATGTTAGATTACTGGGAATGTTAGATTCCTGTGTTTGGTAAAAATTAGGCTAAGTAATATAAACATGCATGTTTGGTTGATGATTTATTGTTTATGTTATAATAGTTATTTTACCTTAATACATTATATTACAAATCACCTTGCAAACATGAACTTGTGCCAAACTACTACAATATAATGTTCTTGCTTTTTCAAATTTTTGTTTTCCCATATCTAGTCCTCTTTCATAAAAATAAAATAAATGTTTTCCCATATCTAGTCCTCTTTCATAAAAATAAAATAAATAAAATAACATATCTAGTCCTCTTTCATAAAAATAAAATAAATAAAATAAAGTTCAAAGTCCTCTTTCATAAAAATAAAATAAATAAAATAAAGTTCAAAGTCCTCTTTCATAAAAATAAAATAAATAAAATAAAGTTCAAAAATCAAGTTCATAAAAATAAAATAAATAAAATAAAGTTCAAAAATCAAGCTTTCACCTTGATGTATGTTAAGGGCAAAGAATGTAAAATGGCAAGGGGATCTAATATTACCTAAGATGAACAAGGGAATCACATTCCCTCAAAAACAAGGAAAAATGTGATGTGGAGGCAATGTTTGATTCCAAGGGAATGTTATATAACTCCAACCAAACATAGGAATGTTAGATAACCAACCCAATATAACCCTAGTTATCTTATATAACCCGAACCAAACGCCCCCTGAAGAAGGGTTTATATATGGGGAATGGGGATGGATTATATTCATTAAGTTCTCGCACCACCTAAGCAGGCAATAGTGTCCTTATGCAGAGCTCACTTTAATTATTGATTACTACAATAATTAATGATTTAGTTTGATATATAAAACTAATTAAATAATCTTAAATCTTCTCATGCATGCATTATTGGACCATTTAGTAAAAGAAAAAACAAGAAACTTAATTGATAAGCTAATCATAGCTCATGTATAATTAAATCAATGTTGATTAAGACATTAATTATCTTAGGGCATCCCAACATCAACCTTTTTACGACGTACTTTGACTTAGTTGGAAGAGAGAAGTGAGAGCCGGAGGTAATGTGTTTTTAGAGTAGTGTTATTTTGAGGTTTTTGCTAAATTTAACTAACTTTTTGCAGGAAAGGAGATTTAAAAAATAGATGCCCGCATGGGCATAACTTGTGTGCCCAAATGCTTACGCCAATTAATTTTTTAAAATTTTTTTCTTTAATTCTCTCTCCTCTTTCCTATAGATGCTTATAGCTTGCATACAAGAAGATAAAGTTGTCCAAGGCAGAATACCTAGTCCTAGTACTTATCGATGTTATTATGAAAAATAGAAGTTGATTTGTTAAGCATATATATAGTCCAACAAAAGTACCAAGTTGTGGATGATTCTTAGACTTTAACTAGTTGAAACAATTATATAAAGCACCAACGAGATGAGGGAAATTAAAATGAAGTAGTCTAGGTTCCATGCATGCATATATATCACAATCAGCCCGTAAGAGCAGCCTGAGTGGCAAGACCAAGACGCTCGCGGTCGTGAGGTCCTGAGTTCGAAACCGTCTGCCACCCGGGTTTGAGCTGGTCAGCTATGGGCAACCTAGGCTGGTTAACCTCCTTGTGGTCCTTTGCCGGCTAGGATCACAGTGCGAGGGTTTACTCACATACTCGGAAGAGGAGAAACCCAATATTATATGCTGCCTCCTTTTTCTCTCTAAAACCAAACGCCTTTCTCTGCTGCTCAACTCCGGCTTCCACCGCCGGCCTCCGGCAGGAGCTCTAATGGAGCTTTGAGCCGACGGTTTTGGTCACCTTCTATGTTTGCTTTCGCTCTTCTTCCGTCCCGACCACCGTCGCAGCTCCGACCACCGCCACAGATCTTCTTCTTCCGTTTTCTCTCCCTTTGAATAAAATAATAGTAGGTAGGTATTGGGGTTTGTGTTGGTAGTCTTGAACTCCCAACCCTACTTTGACTTTACCCACTTTTTATTTTCTCTATTATTGTGTTTTCCTCTCGTTAGTTTCACGAGCATTTTTACTCTCGTTACTTTCACGAGCTTTTCATTTTCATTAGCATAAATCGTTTAGTTTGGTTTCGACAAGTGTTGATCTTATCCTGGGCGAGCAAAAAAGAATGATGACGAAAACCCAGATCTTTAATGAAGCTTTAAGCTCCCTGAAGGAACATAGCTTCATAGTTATGAAACAGTCTGCTATTCAAGTTTTCTATAGCATAGTTAGAAAAGTTATTTCTATGTCTGACTGTAAGGAATGGTTTACCATTTCATTGATCATTGATGTAAATGTTTTATGTTATGAATTAATGGAATAACTACGTTTACCTTCAAAAATCAACAAATCAAATAATATATAACTCAATCATATATATTCACACACAATTAAATGAACAAAAATATTTATACAATCAAGATCCAGGTGTATTATATTTACAGAAGATTTTTTATTAGATGCCGAAATAAAATCTACCCTTTAAAAATAACATACGATGTTTTAATTTGGCTTTAAAATGTAACAATCTTAATAAAAATTACAACTCATGCAACATTAATTTAAGAAAATATATATAATTTGATCAAAAGATGTACATATAATCCAATGTGTTTCACATTTGGAAAAAGGTTTGACATGACATGATTTGATTTTATAAAATTTGAGTTTGCATATGTTAGGGTAGGTATAAGTGTGACAGATGAACAACAATTAGGTATTACAGTACAAACTTTAATTTGACACTTTTACGAAAGTTAAATCTTATAGTAGGATTAACAGAGGCATATATACAAGATATTAATGTGTGCAGATCAGTAGTGTGTTAATAAATATTTATAAAGAGTAAGTCTTGCGTGAGACCGTCTCGCGTGAAACGTGTAATATTTTTCAATTGAAATATAATAATTTTTTACTCATTCATACAAAATAATACATGTTTCACGGTAAGACGATGTCACACCAGACTTATTCATTTATAAAAATTACTATTCTTTTTAGGGAAAAAAACTATAAATTTGTGTTAACTTGTTTGCCATCCTTAGAAACAACAACAGTGAAAAGATGTCATTTTGCACCAATTCTAGGTATCTAATTCTTGCTTCTCCCTTTGGGATTCTTCCCTATATCTTTATCCATCTCTATAGCCTATAGGTCTCAAAACTTCAAGAACTTCTATCTATCTTCTCTTCCAAAACTCTTGGTCCCGTCTGCTCAAACAGTAACCATATCCCACTTGAGTCAAGTTCGAGGCTTCTACCAAAAAGATTCAATTTTTCCAGCTTCCACCTTACTACCTCTGAGTAAGCAACCTATGCCTCTTCCAACTACACCCCCATTTCCTTGAATCTCTTTCTTCTTTATGTGCTTTTTTTGTTTTTTTCCCCCCCTTCTTTTATGGGCTCACAAGAATCTTTGCTTTTAATTATGGGGTGCAAATTCCTTCTTTTCCTGTGTATTGATGGGTTTCACATGGAAAGTAGTATGATCTATGGTTAGATCTCAACTTTTTAGTCCTTGGGTGATTCTTCTGCACTTTATGTATTTGGTGAGTTTTATGAACTCTTCTTCCTTGTTGGTACAATTGTAGAATTCATTGAGAAATATCCCAAAAGAACATTTCCCGTTGTTTAGTTCAAAATTCTTGAAGTAAAAGTTCTGTTTTGTTACTGTTTTGTTCTATTTAGCTCTCAAAATCCAAACTTTTCATACCTTTTCTTGAAAGACTGGCATGAATGACAGAGATGGCTACCCAGTTTCTGAATTAGTGGATCTGTGTGTGCAGGTTATCTTAAAATTAGGACATGGTTTGTAAATAAAATAAATTTTTGGGATTTTGGATGATGAAATGTCCCATTTTTTTGGCTTAGATATGGAAGTAAATAGTTTGAGTATTCATTCTTGAATTAGGGTTTTGTTTCACCATGTTTCCTCACCAGCTCTGTTCTTATGGTGTAGGAACTATAATATTTATGTTTTCCATAACTTGGCTCTTAAGCTATTAAGGTAATCCTTCTTTCTAGGATGATGTTTGTCTTTGCCATAGTATCGTGTTTGTGTTGGGAAAAGGCCTGTTTAGTTTACATAATAAAAGCATAATTGGTATATTTCTGTGAGCTTATTCAACATTTATTGATTATCTGAAAATGCTTTGTGTTTTTTCTTTTCAGTCTTTTCAGACCAGCTGCTTCAAGCTCTTTTAAATATATGTACTCTGGAATCTGCATACTAGAATTTACGGTGTAGTAAACAAGGTAAATACTTGCATATACTGCTTTTTTCTTCGAGTTTGCAGTAATAATATCAACATTCGTTGATTTGATTTTAGTGTTGTTTCTGATGCCCGTATATTCCCTTTGCTACCTCGGAAGATTTATTTGATTTCTGCTATCTGAGTTTGGTGTCATCTGTACTGGTTTGATCTTTCTTTAAGTACTCCTTTAAGTGGTGACCATTTCTAGGTTGTTCGTAAGCTGTTCAACCTTTATAGGTCACAACTTTGGTCTTTGAAGGCTTTCTATGGACCTGTGTTTCAATTAAAAGCTCTTAAGAACCACACATGAAGGAAATGAAAACAGAGAAATGAATAGGTGAAACCAATGATTTTAAAAGAATTCACAATACATACAGGCAAGAGTGTTACTTGCACTGTGAGGACGGGACTGTTTGTTAGTAGAAAATAGATGAATTTTCTTCGCAACCTTGACACACATAACACATTCTCAAAGACTATTTTCTTCTAGTGATGATAAATAATGGATCCTTATAAAAACACCTCGTTTAGCTAGTTTTATCTTGATCATTTGCTAAGATTTGGCTGAATCGTTTCTTGACTAGGTTGCAATTCCAATATGGGTCTCTCGCCTTATTCAACTCCAGCTGATGCTGGAGTTCTATGCGTGATTCTGGTGAACACTGCCATTTCCATCTCCATCGTCAAGGAGATAGTGCGGTCAATCCTTAATGTTATTGGCATTCATATAGCACCGTGTGAAGAGTACTCCATGGAGGGGCCCTTAGATACATTTGAATGTCGTGGAACCCCCTCGGAGTCCTACATGGAGGAGTTCCGAAGCCAAACTCCCGCTATTCGCTACGACTCAGTTTGCATACCTCGCCACTCGGAGAAAGAGTGCTCTGTCTGCCTAACCGACTTTGCGCCAGATGCAGAGATTAACCGCTTACCCTGTGGGCATGTTTTCCACAGGCTGTGCCTCGAGAAGTGGCTGAGGTGCTGGAGTGTCACATGCCCGCTCTGCAGGAATTGCATGGTCCCACATGAAGGCGACGAAGATACTTGTCCAATGTGAGTAACCTTGTTATTAAGTCCTCATGTACAGCTTAGTAGTGTACACTGTACAGGCCTGTGTTTGACCTCTGACATATCACCATTTCATAGTTGCATACCTATGTTCATCCGGCCACTGTTTGCGTCCTTTCAGAGCGATGGTTCACCAAAACTTCTATACATTGTTGTACATATATATATATATATATATATATCAACAACACTGTTTCAGAATATTTACTTCTAGTACCTCTTAGCTAGCTGTTGATGATGGAATAACCATTCCCCTCATAAACGCGAAATTCCCTTGCCCCGGCCTGACTGAATAGTGGTGGGTCAGTGCCTGGTGCTCACAAGGAGCCCATTACATTGGGTTTAACTCCCACAGTACGACTGTCAAGGCTTGATCTTGTGTCCTTGTTCACAATCTACCATCCAAGAGCCCACAGCTACCCGTGTGGGCAATGATGAAATAACCCTCTTGTTCGGCCTGACAGAATAGTGGTGGACCAGTGTCTGGTGCTCACAATGAGACCATTACATTGGGTGTAACTCCCATACTACGGCTGTCAGGGCTCGATCTTGTGTTCTTGTTCACAATCTACCATTCAAGAATCAACTGAGTTGCCCACAGCTACCCGTGTGGGCAATGATGAAATAACCCTTTTGTGCTTGATTGAAAGAGTTGTGTTATATGAGTAACCAGCACAGGGAATGTTTGTACTTTCATTGAAGTTAATGAAGAAGAAAATTACTTTAGGATGATTCATAAACCATCTGTTTCTGAATTACACAACTGCTTACAGAACAAACAGCACAAGAACTCAACAATCATGTCCAAACAGATTAAAACCAGAACAAATATTGCAGCCATAAGTGCGAGATGAGTGTACACTGCAAGAAGCAGAACTACCCCGAGTGCAGCCGAGCCAGGCAGGGTATACATCCGGTGCTTATTTGCCCGCAGCCATCTCAGAGAGCTTGGCACCAACGGACATGCTGGTGCGCATCTGGTTCCTGTGGTGTCGACACCTGAAGGATCCGGGGTGAGTGGTGGGGGAGCAGAGGCAGCTGAACTTGACAGCTGAGTTTTCGCGCAGGCGCCTGGGAGAAGATGGCGTCGAGCTGCTTAACTGTGGCGGTTTGCTCTTTACGGGAGGGTCCAGACAAATGTCTGCTATCTGCAGAGTCTTCTTCTTCTTTGGGAGATCATCAGCTGACATTCTTGGTTCTTCAGCCATCCTTGATGCAACAATGGCAGCAGTTAAGGAGAAGCAGAGAGAGAGAGAAGAGTTTTTCCAAGACTACAAAACACACAACTGGCCTCAAAAAGCACCAATCCAAATCATGCATTATAATTTGCAATGTGAAATTAGGCATCATCAAGATAATGGGCGTCAAACAGGAACAGCTCTCCAACAGCTCTCCTAAGGGCGTTATTGTATACACATGAATTTGAACTCCTGACCTGGTGCTAAGTTAAATCCCCTTTCTAGGTATTACCCCATACACAATTTCTCATTACCCATATTTCAAAGAAAAGTTCTTTCTTCTTTGTTTTGATTAAGATAATAAGGTTTCAATACTGGTATAAGGGTTCCAAGTATAGAGATATGATGTATATGTATGATGTATCTCAATTTGAAGGCAATGAACACTGCTCATCTAAAATAAATCAATAAATTTGCAATCAAATCAAATAAGATCAATGCTAAACCCAAACATCATGAGAAAACAAATAATCGGAAACAAAATCACAATCTTTAAAAATCAGACGAACTATAGAAATCTGGGCAGAGTCACGCCCACAATATCTATCAATACCCCTAAAAGCATTCGGTCTAAACCCCCGAGAACTATCAAGAATATGTAAATCAAGACGAGAGACGATGATAGACAATCTTGAATCATCATTGCCTTCATAAAAAACAACAGATTTCTAAAACTGAGATCCTAGTTTAGGTGGGTGGGATTGGATGCATACACAAATATGATTGTATATTGTTACCTGAATTTGGTAAACAGAGGCAATGAAGACAGACGGAGGATTTTGCTAAGGGATGATGAGAGATCGTTTTTGTTTTTCTATTTTTGATAGGAGAGAAAATGTTGGGTATTATTGAAAGAATTGGTCCATATTTTCCTTAATTTCTAAGAGGTTTAGTTTACGCAGGTCTCGCCTATCCTTTTGGTCAATGTGAATCCTCTGTTTTTAACCACTTTCTGATCAATTACAATTACAATAGTTGAATAAAAAGATACAGGAATTGAAATTTTGTGGTTTTGGTTTTTGATGTTTTCTTTCTTGGAGTTGATACTCATTTATTTCACCTCTAATGTTTCCTTGACAATCTTTGTTTTCTTTGGTAGATTCATGAAATAGCGATCAATATGTAGGACACAATTCAATTTGAAAAATACCTTAAGCCAAAAGTTCACTCCCCAAAATAATAATAATAATAATAATAATAATAATACTCATTTTTTTATAATAATTCAAATATTATATAAAAATAAAATCTTAAAATCTCTTGATAGTAGATATAATGATTTGTTAAATATCATGCAAAATTAAATTATAGTATTGTTACTCAAAAAAAATTGAAGTATTGATTTATTCATATTATTATTAATATTATGACTTTATGTGACTATTAGATCCAAGTCCAAACCTCCTTGAATCAAGCTAGGATAGGCATAAATCAAATAGAACAAATATATATATATATATATATATATATATATATATATATATATATATATATATGATGTACCTGCAGTTTAGTGCTTATGTATATTAAAATTTAAGTTTATAAACCTATTGAGCAAATACTATAAACATCAAACATAATATATGATGAATGTTACTAAACTTTATGCAGTGATTGACGACAGTAAATTAATATAAAACGGTATTGTTTTGAGTATAGTTTATAAGGTAAGGTAAACTCCACAGGTATTGTTTTGAGTATGGTTTATAAGGTAAGGTGAACTCCACCATATGGTTTGTGACCTCTTTTTTTTTTTTTTTGAATATGACTGACTCTGTTACAATATAATATATGTTCATAACTACTTTCTTTTTCAACGTATTGAAGCACAAAAAGTCAATGCTCAAACATACTCTCTACCATATGGGGGCACAATCGGGTGCCATTAGATCACAATGTTCGATTTGTGACCTTTTAATTAAGTTAGAACACATCTTTTAAAGCTAAACCCATACAAAACGAAAGAGATTATGAATTTTCAATCATCAACTTAAAACTTAATCGAGTCGGAAACACATTTTTCAATTCTTAGAAAAGCTCGATTCGAACTGTGATGACCTCTAACTACATCTTACTCTTTTCGAATTACTTTATACTAACAATCAAGAGAAAAAAAAAAAACAAAAAATAAAAATCAAGAGAAGTACTAACAGCACCTTCAAACAAAAGAGAAACAAAAGACCAAGTTTATGGCTGAAAAACAACAATGATATAGACAAGATAAATTATGAGCTAATCAAGTATAAGAAGAGGGGGAAATTCAAAGAGTACAACTACAAACAACACAAGTAATAAACACAGGCAAATAAAATAATTTAGTCTTATTTTCCTCCCCTGAAGTACAAAGATTGGGGAAGCTTCAAACGTTTTGAACTGCAAAACACAAAGCAAAACTTTCCTAGAGCAAACATGGTATATTAAAATTACACATATCTATCCAGCACAAGAGCAGCTAACTTTGAGAACTTCATGAAGGAAATTAGGTGGAGGAAGTGCAAGTGTTAATCCCATCCTTGCAGTCCTTGGTGAGATCATTAAAAGTCTCTACCTGCTTTTTACCCCTCAAGAAAACCTCTGTATCAACAGAAATTCTCATGTAACTGTCGAATTCCACGGGATTCCCACCGTTAAGCTTTGCTGTCTCTGAATACCACTCACTTTTTTCATCCCATTGATCTTTATATTCGTTCAGAAAATGCGTGGAATACTTGTCTTTCAGAGGGTCAAAAAATGATATGTCTGGTTCGTCGGTTGCAACATACAAGTTCCTGCCATCTTCGATTTTGTCCTTCAAGGAGGACATGACAGCCTCGGGTGAAGTATCTTCAGCCAGATGTGGCCACTGTTCCTTATTGCTTGCCTTCTCACCTCTCACGATGTGAACAGAGTCATAATCCCAGTTCAACCTTGATGCAATTGTTGAAACTATGTCCATCAGCCTCCTCGACTTCCATATCAGGTGCCATGGCCGTTGAACAACAGATTCAGTCTCTCCCTCACACACCCTGTACCAGTAATTATCCGGTTCCACAGAGCCAAACTTCCTCATGATTAAAGTATCCTTCAACTCAGCTAACTTCATTGGCGTAACCCTAAAATCCTCCACAAGATGAAGACTCAACCGATCTTTCCGGTGCCACTTGGTCCAATCTTGCCAAAACTGAGTCTGGTCCAGGACAGAGGCTGAATCCCTTAAATGCTCAAAATCAAAGTAAAACCTGAAATCCTTCCCTTCTTCATCTTGACCAGATGAAGTATACATCTTATTCAAACAGATGCTTAAATCCATTACCAAGGTCCGGTTCAAATACTGAGCTTCACCCAATGCACACATGAAGCTCCACAGATAATGGTTCATGCTCTTGCACCTATCACCGCCACCATGATAAATCAAATACTTCCCCCGACTGAATGAACTCTCCGATTCCACAACAGGAAGTGAGTCGTTCACAGCTTCCCCCACCACAGGCAGAGCAATACCCTGGTCCTCTGTCTTTGGTGCCTTCTCGAATCCCTCCTCTGACTTCCCAGCTTTCTTGCGGTCTCTCTTCCTCTTCCTAGCATTCCCACCTGAATGATATTCCCCAATATCAACCACGCTAAGTGTGCAATTCTCTGACCTAGAAATCACAAAATTCCTGTAGTCTTTGTAAAACGCAGCACTCTTTCCTTCCTTAGGCCTAAACCGCCATGCCATGTGACAGGAGGTCTCATTCGAGCCAGGGACGGGCTTCCCAAACTTGTAAAAATGTACATCCTTGAACTTCTCAATAGTAGCTTTCATCAACAAATGGAACACATCCGGGTCCTTACAGTCAATAGGCTCATCAGTTTTCCCTTGGCATTCAAGCTCATTGCCAGTTTCAGTTTCGGTGACTGGCAACGCAATATCAACATCAGTAAGGTTAATAAACGTAGCAAATGCAGTCTGATTTGCACCAATAAAGTCCTCCCCCGTCTTTACCACGGTGTCATCAGCTTTAAATGTGGCATTTGATTTGGAGGTAAGAAAATTAGTCATCTTAGTAGAAGGGTGAAACAATGGATCTTCAGGCTGATAAGTGGCCGCTATTATAGTGAAAATCAAGACCCCAAGCACAAATACCGTGAAACCGAGGTTCCTTATCATAGCTAGTGCATCTTGGCCTAAATTCTCCGGCCTAAAACCTGCATTCCTTGATCCCCAAACCGTCGACCGACCCATCATTCTTTCTACCCTCAGAAACCACAATCTCCAAAGCAAATCGGGAAAATAACAGACTTAAAGCTGATTTAATCTTACAATTAGGCCTAAAACACAACAAGAAAGAGAAATGTAAAGCGCAATGAGAGGTAATCAGCCGAATAGGGTAAAATCTAAGACCACAAATCTACAAATTGAAGTAAAGGGTACTCAGAAAACGGGACCAAATCGTTAAAATAAAGCTGAAAGCTTACAGATCTAGGAATCATAAGCAGACAATACATTAAAAGAATCAAAATCTATAGCAAATGCATATAAATTGCGTCATTACTTACAAGCATTTAGAGAGTGCGGATGATCTATCGAAGCATTGCCCACACTTTCTCTCTCTTTCTCTCGGAGTGGAGTGGAGTGGAGCTCCTTACTTAGGGGGAGGGGTGTTGCCGTTTTGGAATCTTAAGTCAGCGGTGATTATAGTTGCAAACTACAAGGCTTGTTGCTAAAATGCGCCGTCGGTGAAGGGACGATAGTGATTTATATGTATGACGTGGACGGTAGGATTTGAGCTGCTGGCTTGAGACCCGCCGACATCGTCAGCCGAGCAAAATGTAAATCGACCCGGTTAATTAGACTCTAATGTAGTTTCATATACCACAACAATAGCTACTAATCCTACTATGTAAAGAGCACCCAAAAAAAAAAAAAAAAAAAAAAGTCATAACTCAACTAAATACAGTTTCAATTTTGGGTTACTATTCCTAAACTTCACTCTTGTGATCGACTAAACTATTTATGTGAGCTACTATGTAACATTGTTGAAATGTGAAATAATTGCCAGAAAACTTAAATATAACTAAGGCACATAAAATCTAGTGAAGTTGTTTTTTATATGTTTAAAGATCAATATGTCTAGGAGGCGATGTTATGGGAGTTGTACAAATTTGTTTTGGAGTTAACTCATCCACTTAAATCCAAAAAAAAAAATCAATAATCCATATGTTCCACCACTTGTAAGATTTAATTTTTTTTTTTATATAAATGGAGTGACCAAACAAGTGGAACATGATTCTTATATCTAAAGTCAGAAGTTTAATTTTTGTCACCATTTGAAATAACCTTTGTACTCGAAATTGAAAATTGCAGATTTAATTTATTTGAAGTTCAATTTTTATCACCATTTAAAATGACCTTTGTACTCAAAAGTCGCAAATTTGATTCATGTCAATATCATATTCTCTCACATGTAGATCGCGCTCACATGTAGTTTGTGATCGTTACAAAGAATTGAATTGAAATTATTAATAAATTCATTAACATTTCCGGTATACTATAACTTAAAATAATCCTACTCCCTTGTAGTTCGAGTGGAATCGCCTCAATTCTTCCTAGTGAATAAAATATGCTTTGAGAAAACTATTCCTACTTGGAAAGGATTTGCAACAACAATCATGAGAATGGCAATAAGATATTGCAAATATTTAGTATGAAAAATTTTGAAACCAAAAAAAAGGAAAAATGAAGTAAAACAATTAATGCCACATTTTTGCTTATACCAAATACCAATTACAACAATTTAGAGTACATCCTTTTCTTGCCGTCAAAATCAACTTTACATGTAAAACTCTAGATGCACAACGAAGAAAACCAAACATGTAATTGAACCTCCTAAGCACCCAAAACCTCGTTGCTTTCCAGAGTTCTTAACCTTCCAAAAGGGGAAAAAGTAGGAAAGCAAATAAAGCAATTTTTGGCTTTCATATTCCATCTACTAAGGCTGAATATTAAGAGGGCTAACTATGTGAAGGCAAACAATTTAATATGCAGCTCAACTAATTTACAATTGGCACCATCTGTTAAAAGGAGGAGGAACTCACCCTTCTTTCCATCCTAGGTCCAACCAAACCAAAAACACTATCTACCCCCATTTTTCTTCCCACCTTCGCCATTTTAATCTGGCTATCCTTGTGGGATGGGTTCCTCCTCGTCTAAAGTCACTGCCAATTGCATAAAATCCAAGATGCGGCTTTGCTTTTTTGTTTCTGGTTAACAAAAAGAAAAACTATTTCTTAATAGCTGCTTGGCCAGTTAATCTGTGAATGCTGTGGTTGCTGATAGACATTGCCGGTTGGCCCCACCATTTCATTGGGAACTGCAATGTTTTGGGACTGCTGCAGAAGCGGGTGAACGGTAGGGGTAGTCACTGGTGGTGTTGGGTGGTAAATACCAGCAAAGGTTCCATGTCCAGGCTGTGTGGGTGAAAATGTCACTTGACCCTGAGGAAGATTATAGAAAGAACTGGCATGCAAGCTGGAGATATCCCGACCAGGTGCACTTATCCATACACCCGATCCCTCGCTCTGCAAAAAAATTAAAAATATATCACCACTTCCGATTAGCAGACAATGTTTATCTTCAGCTACTCAGGGCAACAATGCACACACACAAACTTAGTATCATTGAAATGCAATTGCCCAAAAAAGATATGTGAAAACACTATTTTTAATTCCCAATGAGTAAACATGATTGTAATCCAACACACTCCAAATGATTGTAATCCTCATTAACCAGGTATAAGTGTAATCCCCAACCAATGAAATTTAAAAAAATGCAAGCGTCACTATATTCCATGTAATAAAGGAACTCTATCAGAACATCCAGCAGCATGCAACAAGTAAAACAAAAGTTTAAATAAACAGTTATATAGAAAACTTGCAACCAACCTGTTGACCACTGACATATATGTTACTCTCCTTGTACTGCGATGCAGAAAGGTCTTCATTTGATGCTGGGTTACCGGCTGTTGCTGTTGAAGTAGGATTGTAATTCGCAGTAGCAGAGCCATATGGTCCATAGCTACCAGGAACTCCAATATAAGTTGAGTTTGCTGCATTAGCTCCCTGCTTATACTGTGAGAGTGAATACTTGGTAGTTGCTGCTGGAGGAGGTTGATACACACTGCCAGCCTGAGGTTGCTGAGGAAATGCACCATTACTAAAGAATTGATGGATTGCTGGAGGAGGATAAAATGGTGAAAAATAGTGGCCATAAGGAATATAGTTTGGTGGATAATGGGGAAGATGCATTCCTGTTGGTTGTCGAAATACAGGGAGAGGTGGCTGGGGTACAGCTATAGAGGTTTGCACAAGCCCAGCAGCTTGAGTCACAAGTGGTGTTGCTGCTGTCGTGGACAAAACAAGAGGGTTCGCACCCTGCAATAAATAATGAACATACACCAATATATGAATAACACTTGATCGTTAAAGAAGATAAATTTTACCAGTTAAAACAAAAAGCACAGCGACACATAAATACATAATAAATGCTTTTTGGCACTTGAGTTACACATAAGAGTTGAAAATCAGAAACATATTTATCATGTCAAAAAGGAAATAACAAGTATCATCAAATTGAACCCATAAGCTGCATTAATATAAAAATACAACTAGTACTAGAAAAAAATAACTACACATGAGGACATATTTTAACATGCCAGGCTTTTATGCTATGCCCTATAAATTTGATATTTCTGAGAGAAGCATTCTATTTGTCTGCCTTTGATATTTAGGGGAAAGACAATGGAAAGCTAGACCTGTGTCTCCACGTGGCATCACAGTTGCCACTACTAACAGTTTTTCCCATGTCTTGGCATCTCGCCACTTGGGGCATGGAGGAAAGTTTTTTCCTCTTTCAGACAGTTAACCTCTTGATTTCAAGTTAATAAACACCTAAAAGATAACCACTTATGTATTTTAGATTAGAAATATTGACAAGAATAATAAAATGCAGAATACTATTTTATGGAAGTCATACGTTTCCATTTACCACAAACATATATATTTTATATAGGACTTAGGGCCTTCTACTAATATCATTATTGTACAGAGCTGCTCTTTCCTTAACATTCATCCATTCCTTGACTTAATTTCCCAGACAATAAGAATACTTCCTAATGAAAGAGAAGAAAAGGTTTAATTAGTCAAAGCTGATATTCAGACCTCTTGAATAGACTGTGGAGTCTGTGGAGACACTACTGCAACATTTCCATTGAACTTGGCCTGAACACCCGTTGAATGAAAAGGTGATATACGACCATCACCATCCACACCAGAACGATAAAATTGAGCATAGTAGCTTGTTGGATCAAATGGTTGCTGAATCTAGACAGAATAATGTTAATAAATTTAATGGTTCAGGCTTTGATGGTTAAAAATGTTTGATTACTTGAATTACTCTATGGTTTGACCAATTCTTCATTGTACAGTAGGAATACATCACTTTTTTCCTCAAACAATGAAACACTTGACCATATGTGCTTTGAAATAATGAATTGGAAGGTCTGGTAGGTGGCAAGGAGCCACCACCTACTGCTAAGGTGAAAGCTTGATGTTTTCAGCTAGTAGAAAAATAGGGGAGAGAGAGACAGAGACAGAGACAGAGAGAGAGAGAGAGAAGATATAAACTAGATAGTTTTGCATAATAGAGTAACTACAAGAACCTATGTTTATATTGGCTATGAGGGATTGAGGGTAACCTCAGTTTACAATGTGTTATTTATAAGACTGGACTGTTAAGTAACTAATGAAATCTTGCAAACTATTTGTTTTCTACCACTCCCCCACCAGTTGGAGCACATGAAACAAGTCCCACTTGCATCGAGAACACCAAAAATGATCTCCCATAACATATCTTCAAGTATAGATTGTTGAAGCTTCTAAAATACCAGTACAAAATGCAGAACAATAGGCATTATTTGAAAAGTGGAATTGCAACAGCAATGTGGTTCATAACTTCATCAAATTAAATATGATGACAGCAGCATCTTACTCAACAATAGGGGAAAAAAACTGAACAATGGCTCAAATAAGAAAGAGCTATAATTGGCAATAAGTCAATAAGAGGCAGTTTCTTCAGAGATTATCACATAGAAGAAAGAACAGGAAAAGTTTTCTTCAGCATGAAAATTATTCTTTGAAGGGAAGGAAAACACTCAAAGAAGAAATAACTAAGACAACACTTCATGGGCAAGGCAAAAAACATTAAAATAAATATCTGAATATCCATGGAAGAAAAGGCCAAATGGGCAAGAACTCTTATTCACCCCCACTTGAAACTTTAGATCATCTGATAATATGCAAGAATTATGGAACATGAACACCAAAATCAAATTTACAATGAAAATTTTTGCTAGGAGAACTAAGCTAAAATTTTGTCTCCCTCAACATAGGACTCTGGACAAAAGCCGGACTGAACCAGAAGAGTCTAAAGAATACATGGGAAACAATGAAGTTGAAAAACTGGAAAAGTATGGTGAACATTATTCAGGCACTGCTCACTTGCTCAGAGTAGTGTTCATGTGAACAGTGAGAAACTTTCTAAACTGCTTGAAACAGGCAACAAGAAGGTGGATCTAATGCCAATGTAAGAAATAATGAACTGGAACATCCAGCACTTGCCAAGGAGCCACCAACCTCCAGTAAGAGAGAGAGACAGACAGAGAGAAGATAAAATACTAGATTGGTTGCATAGTAGACTACTTACAGAAGCCAATATAAGCATCACCTTTACTTTAGAATGTGTTACTTATAAGACGACTTTTCAACTAACTGAGTGACTCGGCATGTGAACTAAGGAAATCTAGATCTTCATTTTCTAACAAAATGGTCCATAATTCCAATTTGACTATGTACTACTAGAAAACTTCAATACCTACAAGCTCTTCTGCTCAAAGACTATTTATTTGTAACTAAAGGCTCGATATACAAGGGCAACCAACACTTCAAAATTCCAGAAACTGGAATTAATGGCTCAAGCATAACAACAGTCAACAAACCACATACATAAAAACTAGAGAACAAGTACAGAGTACTTACAACAAAGTTTGAAATCCGAGACATGTCACGAGTCTGAGATTCAGAGCTTTCAAAAGCTCCAACCTGACTGCCTAAAATTGGTGGCATGAAACCATAACTGTAGTTTGGTGGTGTCTGAACAACAGGGTATTGATGGTCTCCTTGCAGATTCTCTTGTTTCGTTTCATTGTATTCAGGAACAGAGGGTGATAGTTCTGCCACCTTAGATGGCAGATTCTCTTCCCCAGGAGAAGATGACAAGGGATGATCAGAGTACTCCGCCTCATCTACAGACGGCAATGCACTTTCATTGCTGCAGCAAATCATGAAATCAACTCATTTACAAATGCAAGGAAATACAGCGTATACAACTACATACATTACAGAAAACATAAGTTGATAGAGAATTCAAGAGGCTTAGAAACTTCAAGCTCACATAATAGCAGAAACACTCAAGTGGCCACCAAGTAATTGGAACCAAATGAGAATAGGCATTCTCATTCACCTTTCTCATCATTTTAATTTCCTATGACATTACCAAATTATAGTAGCAAATGTTTATTATCCACAGAGGTAAGTATCTAAACTTCTCACGGGAAAGGATCATCTTCTCCTTGCCCTAATATATTCTACATCCAAATGGAAGCAATATTTATCAAAGAATTTCTCAATGCCCAGAATTTTGTTTTTGAGAGCAGAGAGCACAAAAGAAAGATACCTTGGAAGTTGCTCCCTTGCAGTTTCTTNAAAAAAAAAAAAAAAAAAAAAAGTCATAACTCAACTAAATACAGTTTCAATTTTGGGTTACTATTCCTAAACTTCACTCTTGTGATCGACTAAACTATTTATGTGAGCTACTATGTAACATTGTTGAAATGTGAAATAATTGCCAGAAAACTTAAATATAACTAAGGCACATAAAATCTAGTGAAGTTGTTTTTTATATGTTTAAAGATCAATATGTCTAGGAGGCGATGTTATGGGAGTTGTACAAATTTGTTTTGGAGTTAACTCATCCACTTAAATCCAAAAAAAAAAATCAATAATCCATATGTTCCACCACTTGTAAGATTTAATTTTTTTTTTTATATAAATGGAGTGACCAAACAAGTGGAACATGATTCTTATATCTAAAGTCAGAAGTTTAATTTTTGTCACCATTTGAAATAACCTTTGTACTCGAAATTGAAAATTGCAGATTTAATTTATTTGAAGTTCAATTTTTATCACCATTTAAAATGACCTTTGTACTCAAAAGTCGCAAATTTGATTCATGTCAATATCATATTCTCTCACATGTAGATCGCGCTCACATGTAGTTTGTGATCGTTACAAAGAATTGAATTGAAATTATTAATAAATTCATTAACATTTCCGGTATACTATAACTTAAAATAATCCTACTCCCTTGTAGTTCGAGTGGAATCGCCTCAATTCTTCCTAGTGAATAAAATATGCTTTGAGAAAACTATTCCTACTTGGAAAGGATTTGCAACAACAATCATGAGAATGGCAATAAGATATTGCAAATATTTAGTATGAAAAATTTTGAAACCAAAAAAAAGGAAAAATGAAGTAAAACAATTAATGCCACATTTTTGCTTATACCAAATACCAATTACAACAATTTAGAGTACATCCTTTTCTTGCCGTCAAAATCAACTTTACATGTAAAACTCTAGATGCACAACGAAGAAAACCAAACATGTAATTGAACCTCCTAAGCACCCAAAACCTCGTTGCTTTCCAGAGTTCTTAACCTTCCAAAAGGGGAAAAAGTAGGAAAGCAAATAAAGCAATTTTTGGCTTTCATATTCCATCTACTAAGGCTGAATATTAAGAGGGCTAACTATGTGAAGGCAAACAATTTAATATGCAGCTCAACTAATTTACAATTGGCACCATCTGTTAAAAGGAGGAGGAACTCACCCTTCTTTCCATCCTAGGTCCAACCAAACCAAAAACACTATCTACCCCCATTTTTCTTCCCACCTTCGCCATTTTAATCTGGCTATCCTTGTGGGATGGGTTCCTCCTCGTCTAAAGTCACTGCCAATTGCATAAAATCCAAGATGCGGCTTTGCTTTTTTGTTTCTGGTTAACAAAAAGAAAAACTATTTCTTAATAGCTGCTTGGCCAGTTAATCTGTGAATGCTGTGGTTGCTGATAGACATTGCCGGTTGGCCCCACCATTTCATTGGGAACTGCAATGTTTTGGGACTGCTGCAGAAGCGGGTGAACGGTAGGGGTAGTCACTGGTGGTGTTGGGTGGTAAATACCAGCAAAGGTTCCATGTCCAGGCTGTGTGGGTGAAAATGTCACTTGACCCTGAGGAAGATTATAGAAAGAACTGGCATGCAAGCTGGAGATATCCCGACCAGGTGCACTTATCCATACACCCGATCCCTCGCTCTGCAAAAAAATTAAAAATATATCACCACTTCCGATTAGCAGACAATGTTTATCTTCAGCTACTCAGGGCAACAATGCACACACACAAACTTAGTATCATTGAAATGCAATTGCCCAAAAAAGATATGTGAAAACACTATTTTTAATTCCCAATGAGTAAACATGATTGTAATCCAACACACTCCAAATGATTGTAATCCTCATTAACCAGGTATAAGTGTAATCCCCAACCAATGAAATTTAAAAAAATGCAAGCGTCACTATATTCCATGTAATAAAGGAACTCTATCAGAACATCCAGCAGCATGCAACAAGTAAAACAAAAGTTTAAATAAACAGTTATATAGAAAACTTGCAACCAACCTGTTGACCACTGACATATATGTTACTCTCCTTGTACTGCGATGCAGAAAGGTCTTCATTTGATGCTGGGTTACCGGCTGTTGCTGTTGAAGTAGGATTGTAATTCGCAGTAGCAGAGCCATATGGTCCATAGCTACCAGGAACTCCAATATAAGTTGAGTTTGCTGCATTAGCTCCCTGCTTATACTGTGAGAGTGAATACTTGGTAGTTGCTGCTGGAGGAGGTTGATACACACTGCCAGCCTGAGGTTGCTGAGGAAATGCACCATTACTAAAGAATTGATGGATTGCTGGAGGAGGATAAAATGGTGAAAAATAGTGGCCATAAGGAATATAGTTTGGTGGATAATGGGGAAGATGCATTCCTGTTGGTTGTCGAAATACAGGGAGAGGTGGCTGGGGTACAGCTATAGAGGTTTGCACAAGCCCAGCAGCTTGAGTCACAAGTGGTGTTGCTGCTGTCGTGGACAAAACAAGAGGGTTCGCACCCTGCAATAAATAATGAACATACACCAATATATGAATAACACTTGATCGTTAAAGAAGATAAATTTTACCAGTTAAAACAAAAAGCACAGCGACACATAAATACATAATAAATGCTTTTTGGCACTTGAGTTACACATAAGAGTTGAAAATCAGAAACATATTTATCATGTCAAAAAGGAAATAACAAGTATCATCAAATTGAACCCATAAGCTGCATTAATATAAAAATACAACTAGTACTAGAAAAAAATAACTACACATGAGGACATATTTTAACATGCCAGGCTTTTATGCTATGCCCTATAAATTTGATATTTCTGAGAGAAGCATTCTATTTGTCTGCCTTTGATATTTAGGGGAAAGACAATGGAAAGCTAGACCTGTGTCTCCACGTGGCATCACAGTTGCCACTACTAACAGTTTTTCCCATGTCTTGGCATCTCGCCACTTGGGGCATGGAGGAAAGTTTTTTCCTCTTTCAGACAGTTAACCTCTTGATTTCAAGTTAATAAACACCTAAAAGATAACCACTTATGTATTTTAGATTAGAAATATTGACAAGAATAATAAAATGCAGAATACTATTTTATGGAAGTCATACGTTTCCATTTACCACAAACATATATATTTTATATAGGACTTAGGGCCTTCTACTAATATCATTATTGTACAGAGCTGCTCTTTCCTTAACATTCATCCATTCCTTGACTTAATTTCCCAGACAATAAGAATACTTCCTAATGAAAGAGAAGAAAAGGTTTAATTAGTCAAAGCTGATATTCAGACCTCTTGAATAGACTGTGGAGTCTGTGGAGACACTACTGCAACATTTCCATTGAACTTGGCCTGAACACCCGTTGAATGAAAAGGTGATATACGACCATCACCATCCACACCAGAACGATAAAATTGAGCATAGTAGCTTGTTGGATCAAATGGTTGCTGAATCTAGACAGAATAATGTTAATAAATTTAATGGTTCAGGCTTTGATGGTTAAAAATGTTTGATTACTTGAATTACTCTATGGTTTGACCAATTCTTCATTGTACAGTAGGAATACATCACTTTTTTCCTCAAACAATGAAACACTTGACCATATGTGCTTTGAAATAATGAATTGGAAGGTCTGGTAGGTGGCAAGGAGCCACCACCTACTGCTAAGGTGAAAGCTTGATGTTTTCAGCTAGTAGAAAAATAGGGGAGAGAGAGACAGAGACAGAGACAGAGAGAGAGAGAGAGAAGATATAAACTAGATAGTTTTGCATAATAGAGTAACTACAAGAACCTATGTTTATATTGGCTATGAGGGATTGAGGGTAACCTCAGTTTACAATGTGTTATTTATAAGACTGGACTGTTAAGTAACTAATGAAATCTTGCAAACTATTTGTTTTCTACCACTCCCCCACCAGTTGGAGCACATGAAACAAGTCCCACTTGCATCGAGAACACCAAAAATGATCTCCCATAACATATCTTCAAGTATAGATTGTTGAAGCTTCTAAAATACCAGTACAAAATGCAGAACAATAGGCATTATTTGAAAAGTGGAATTGCAACAGCAATGTGGTTCATAACTTCATCAAATTAAATATGATGACAGCAGCATCTTACTCAACAATAGGGGAAAAAAACTGAACAATGGCTCAAATAAGAAAGAGCTATAATTGGCAATAAGTCAATAAGAGGCAGTTTCTTCAGAGATTATCACATAGAAGAAAGAACAGGAAAAGTTTTCTTCAGCATGAAAATTATTCTTTGAAGGGAAGGAAAACACTCAAAGAAGAAATAACTAAGACAACACTTCATGGGCAAGGCAAAAAACATTAAAATAAATATCTGAATATCCATGGAAGAAAAGGCCAAATGGGCAAGAACTCTTATTCACCCCCACTTGAAACTTTAGATCATCTGATAATATGCAAGAATTATGGAACATGAACACCAAAATCAAATTTACAATGAAAATTTTTGCTAGGAGAACTAAGCTAAAATTTTGTCTCCCTCAACATAGGACTCTGGACAAAAGCCGGACTGAACCAGAAGAGTCTAAAGAATACATGGGAAACAATGAAGTTGAAAAACTGGAAAAGTATGGTGAACATTATTCAGGCACTGCTCACTTGCTCAGAGTAGTGTTCATGTGAACAGTGAGAAACTTTCTAAACTGCTTGAAACAGGCAACAAGAAGGTGGATCTAATGCCAATGTAAGAAATAATGAACTGGAACATCCAGCACTTGCCAAGGAGCCACCAACCTCCAGTAAGAGAGAGAGACAGACAGAGAGAAGATAAAATACTAGATTGGTTGCATAGTAGACTACTTACAGAAGCCAATATAAGCATCACCTTTACTTTAGAATGTGTTACTTATAAGACGACTTTTCAACTAACTGAGTGACTCGGCATGTGAACTAAGGAAATCTAGATCTTCATTTTCTAACAAAATGGTCCATAATTCCAATTTGACTATGTACTACTAGAAAACTTCAATACCTACAAGCTCTTCTGCTCAAAGACTATTTATTTGTAACTAAAGGCTCGATATACAAGGGCAACCAACACTTCAAAATTCCAGAAACTGGAATTAATGGCTCAAGCATAACAACAGTCAACAAACCACATACATAAAAACTAGAGAACAAGTACAGAGTACTTACAACAAAGTTTGAAATCCGAGACATGTCACGAGTCTGAGATTCAGAGCTTTCAAAAGCTCCAACCTGACTGCCTAAAATTGGTGGCATGAAACCATAACTGTAGTTTGGTGGTGTCTGAACAACAGGGTATTGATGGTCTCCTTGCAGATTCTCTTGTTTCGTTTCATTGTATTCAGGAACAGAGGGTGATAGTTCTGCCACCTTAGATGGCAGATTCTCTTCCCCAGGAGAAGATGACAAGGGATGATCAGAGTACTCCGCCTCATCTACAGACGGCAATGCACTTTCATTGCTGCAGCAAATCATGAAATCAACTCATTTACAAATGCAAGGAAATACAGCGTATACAACTACATACATTACAGAAAACATAAGTTGATAGAGAATTCAAGAGGCTTAGAAACTTCAAGCTCACATAATAGCAGAAACACTCAAGTGGCCACCAAGTAATTGGAACCAAATGAGAATAGGCATTCTCATTCACCTTTCTCATCATTTTAATTTCCTATGACATTACCAAATTATAGTAGCAAATGTTTATTATCCACAGAGGTAAGTATCTAAACTTCTCACGGGAAAGGATCATCTTCTCCTTGCCCTAATATATTCTACATCCAAATGGAAGCAATATTTATCAAAGAATTTCTCAATGCCCAGAATTTTGTTTTTGAGAGCAGAGAGCACAAAAGAAAGATACCTTGGAAGTTGCTCCCTTGCAGTTTCTTCAATAACATCAGAAGTTTCAGAACGAGGTGAACTTTTGTCACTCTCAACTACAGTATTTGAGCTTGTGCTTAAGCCATAGTCAAAACTCCCAAAACAAAACCCAAGCTTTTCAGCTTCAGGGACATGAAGGTGATCCGGGATTATAACATGTTGAACTTCCGAAATGTGGGTCTCCTCTAACTTCTTTTGAAGTTCTGCAGTTCCTTCTTTCGTTTCCAGGACATCTTGCCTTGATTGTAACAGGATATTGGATTCAAGGGAAACTATAGGAGTTTCAGATGAAGAATCTGTAACAGGCCCGAGTGAGGGATTTGAATTTGTAGCCTTTGGTTTCCACTCTTTAGCAGGTCCAGCTGCTAAAACATATTTAAAAACACAAAATTAAAACTAAGTTAATGCTTTAATGTTTATTTAAATTCATACAGCAGACAAAATTTGTTTGGGTTTAACAGTCTGAAAGTAATGAATCACAAAGGCATTAGAAGACCTCTGCCAAATAAGCAATACGAAAATAACATACATTCCTGGTGATTGATGTTCTGTAAAAGATTATTTAATCTGATTATTGAGATTATAGATTACATAATCTATTTTTTACATGGATGACAAAGATAATAATTATGGACTGCAGAACATCTATTTCATCTTATATAAGCCTCCAATCCAAAGGTAGATTGGAGTTGATTATGGACTATTTCCAATCCATAATCAAACACTTCGCGTCTTTCCTAATCACAGTCATTATATCCAAATAGTATTCAAATGAAGATGTGGCCACCAAGAGTGTACAAATAGGCTTAGTAGAGAATTTAAGAAACCAATCTTTTTTGGAAGGATTTCAAGAATAAGAAATACAGAGTAAAAGATAAAGAACTAATTCTTCTTTTAGTCCCTTAACAACTCAAATTCCAATCTGGGGCCCTGTAGATGGGAATCGTCCTTAAATAATATAAAAACAGAACAGCAATGATTCAGGACTGTTTTTGTCCAACATTTAATAATAGGCAGAACATTCTTGTTCGCAAGGACCAGAAGTGGAATTTCACTCGCAGACAAGGGACCAATAGCAGAATTAACTCAAAGGCAAACATTCTCTGAGATTCACTCAAAGAAAATTATCAAAGATAAATAATAGGCAGAACATTCTTTGCAATGAATGGTTAAGTACTTATGTGGTTTCAATGCTCTACACCTTCAACATAGACTAGTTCCTTGAGCAATAGCTACGCAAAGCTTATGTCCTTATACCAAACAGAAGCAGCAGCCTAATGAACCAATAAAGACAACATGAAAAACCAGTAATTTGTTCTATACCTTTTTGTGGTCCAATTACTTGTGATCGGTTGTTGTAGTTAGATGAAGGCCTACCAAAAGAACCACCATGACTAGAATCAGTTTGTGAAGATACTACAGGTTGATTCTTCCCAGAGCCCTGGAATTTGTTGGGCTTCTTTCCTTGGACGTTTGAGCGAACCTCTGAAGTTTCTATTTTTGTTTTTTGACAGGGAAATAAAACAAAAACCTCATTAAGTAATTTAAACGTAAAAATATAAATCTCACAGATCAGAAAATAAAGATGCACTTCAAATAAGTATTAAGCTCTTTGACCAGAAATAGTTTTGCTGTCATTGGAGTTTGCAGCAACAGGAGCACGTTGGCTTTGAACTTCAGATCTAATTCCACCCAATGCGCCTATAGGCTGTGAATCTTGTGAAGGTAGCACTGGATCTGAAGCTGACAAATCAGTTCCAGATGAAGGTACAGAAGCAAATGATGCAGCAGAGTCACTGGATGCTGGCATTGGCAGCCCATGATTATCCATGGTTCCTTGTCCAACTTTAGAGCTTTTGTTTGCATCCATTGGAGCTCCATGTTGTGGAAAACCCTCCACCTTGCCAGTGACAGCAGATGCAGCTGGTGTGAAAGCTCCAACAGAGAGTTCATTAGGTGAGGTTACTGTTGAGCTGAATGAAAATTGCAATTACAATGAAATCATTAGTGCATTAATTAGAAAACTGAAGGCAGTTAAGTGAAAATTGAGTAATTCGGGCAGCTTTTGGGCAGGTAAAAACAGGTTAAAATATGGGCTAATTGGGCGAGGTTTGACCCACTATCAAAATTTAAACAATTTATATCACAACTTGATTATTTATAATAATTAACTGTCAAATATCGTAAAACATATAATATATGATATTTCAAATAAAAATGTTGAAGTTGAATGGGTTAAATTTCAAGTATCCTATTCTTGACCCATAATATGAAAGTGACCCACCCAATGGATTGAAAGGTGAAAGGTGGTGGTATTGCCACCTCTAAAGAAAATGAACAAAATATGCAGGATATGTTATGATCATAAATGTTACTGTCTGCAAATTTAAACAAGGTTACATAAATAGTTAAGCAAAGAAATAGCAAAGTTTGCATCTATACCCCTTTGTAATGCTCTTCTCCTCCTGGGAAGTAGGAACATAAGTTGGAGAAAGATTTTTCTCTAAAGCATGGCTATTTCCATTTTCCTTTCCAGGGGCTGAGTTCCTTCCACCACCACCATCTAACAAGATACATGCACAAACAGTTATGATCAGATAATATTGGAAAGCAAAGTCTTAGGCTCTCCTCAGATAAATAATTATAGCATGTCATCTTGATTACTCTGAGAAGAAGAAGAAGAATAACAACAATAATAACAAACAAGTAACATAACCATCTTAAGCAATCAAAGCCAAATCAAAGTTTACAAAGTTTGAGTCAATGAGAGCTTAATAAATGTGGCTACAATTTTGACCTGGAAAAAGATACTCAGCTTCCAGGGAAATAAAAAATTATATATTTTTCCTTATAATTAAAAAAAAAAATGTGAACAGTTGCAATTTTACCAAAAGCTTTTAATTTTTGCAATATATACCAACTTTGTTTTGGTTATAATTTTAGCCAACTCTTAAGTTTGGTCAAAATTAACCAGATCCAACTTCAAAGTTCAAAATAGTCATATTTTATACCCTAGTGATTCTAAAAGTTACCCTTCTGCAACAAAAGATTTTAAATTGCAATCACCAACAAAATTGTAAGTTAGGATGAAGGGATCTGTGCATGACTAATGATTGGAGGAATTTTACTTGATACTTTTATGATGTTGTTTTATGATAGAAAATATGTACTGTAGTTGTGGTCACTTGAGTTGGTATTAGGTTTAGCGCTTTGATGGTAAGCTATTGAAAATTTTCTAGTGTTAGAAAAGAGATTTATAGAAATCTAGGTAGGGTCAATTTTGGTCAAATTGGGAATCCACTCAAATTGAACAAGAAAATTTTATTTTAAAAATAAAAAATAAAAAGGTACTAATTGAACCAAAAAAATCTGGCAAAAATTACAATTGTTGACAAAAGCTTTTTTTTCCGCAACTAATAGGCCTTACTGTTTGGCCCAACTTCTACTTTCAGGTGCAAATAAGCACCAAAATATGCTGATAGGAAATCTAAAAAATGTAGCATGATAAAAGGCCAAAAAATTCAGGAAATTTGTGCTCAAATAGAGATTCACCTTGAGAAGCATAACGAGATGAATAGCTTCCACGATCAGCCTTGTTCCCCCGGCCCATCATTCCTGGTTTCCATTTAGACTCCACAGGCTCCTTGTTAATATTCTGCAAAAAGAAAGACTTTGGTTGTGTTGCAATACTAGAGCTGCAGGAAAATAAGTAGAGAAGACCAATGCATTTGCCCCTTCACAAATCACAATACATACTATATGCACATTTCAAAATGTTTAATATACAGAATAAACAGATAGAACAAAGATTTATTTAATTTTCTTCTTGAGGGAAATCAAGGAGTAGGTGGGGCCATGGGGGTGATGAATAAGGTACTTGAAGAGTTCAAGTGAACTTGTGTTCTTATAATAATTTATGGAGTAGATCACCAATTCGAAGGTGTTTTCAATTGGTAACATGAAGATGCGAGTTCAAACACCGCATATTACCAAAGTTGGGTGAGAAAGAAGGGAGGGGAACAGTAGATGGCATTTCATGACCAATAAATTCTGGCTCGAGGAGCTTACCCACAAAAGTTTCAGAAATTTATGGATGGACCTGGTCTAGGTCTAAGAAATTTATGTATTGGTAGGTTAATCATAGCTATTTGCTCATAAGATCTCCCGACAACACATGGTTGCTAATGTTCAAATAGCACAAAATAATATACCTCTTTTCTCCGCTCACGTTTCCTTTTTACTTCATGGAAGGTATCTGCAAGCAAATAGAAACAAATAATTTTTGTCAGAGAAAAACGACAATGGGGATAGAACAAAAATAAAACAACAATTCGTTGGTGGATTGGATGCTGGGGGAAAATTGCCAAACTACTTCTGCATATGAGTGGCAGCTTCAAATGAAAAAGAACATGCAATTCAGCAAATTGCTAAAACTAAAACATATATCAAATAAGGAATGATGCATGACATGTCAACAGCATGATCTTACCAAATAAAGCTAACTACTAATTAATCAAAGGAACATTGATGATAAACAACTGGTTATCAAGAGAAGAAATGGAAAACCCACCATTTGAAATTATACAATTAGGACTGAGAATTCTCTCAAATTGTCATTCATTTGACAACTTCATAAGACACATCCTTACACTTTTATGGGGTCTCTAGCCTAAAATTAGCAAAATCGAAAGTTGAAGATTGCTTACATTATGAAAACAAATTGAATCAAGTTTATGGTATTGAAATTTAAAAATTTTGGAAAAAGAAAACAATAAATCATCAGCTGAATCAATTATAACATCCAATGGATGCCAAGTAAGAACACAAAAGAAACAATACTATTTCTATTAATGATGGAAAATAAAATGCTGCCTTTTTCACATGTAATAATCACAAAATAATAAATATAATCTTGATGCACTTCAGAAACATAAAAAAACAAATAAATAAAAAGCACAACATTGACACAAAAGCGATCTCTTTTCCCATTTTCTCTGACTATCTACTAATGAATTGATTGCAGTCAGCTCATATGACATGAATAAAGCGAGGCAAAATGAGAAATCACTATATGCATATATAAATTATTAAAAGCAAAATAGGCAAACACGAAACGAAATCTAACTGCAAAAAAACACTCTGTCCAGTTAAAGTCTCGCTATGGATCACAACGGGAACGAAGATCAAGCCTGATTACCAATCCATACACTATGAAAGCCATATAGATATAAATACACACAAGCGCAAGGAGACAGAAGAGAGAAAAATGGACGGGGAGAGGGGATGCGCGGGGAGAGTAGGCCCACCCTGGAAGAGAAGTTTCTGGGCAGTTTCATTGGGATCCATGGAGCATTCTTTAAGCATCGCATATATCTCCTCCTCGCTGTGATTTCCGGTGATCTCCTTTATCTGCTGGATCGTCTTCCACACGCTGCTCGGGATTGAAACCCTAGCCGCTGCTCCTCCACCGACCCCACTGCTGCTCTTGCTGCTGATGCTGCTGTTGCTCATCTTCGCCCCAACTCTCAAACGCCGCAAAAATCCTTCAATATATCCTTATATAACAGATATATATGTATCTGTATCGCATATGCGAGAGAAGAATGGGAGAGGTGGGAACAGAGACTGATTGTAAATTTATTTCTTCTTTTTTTTTTTTTCTTTTTTAATGAATAGAGAGAAGAGAGAGAGAGGAGACTTAGGGGAAAGGGTTTTGAAAACTTTGATCTGAATTTGTTTTTCTTTTTTGTTTGTTATTGTGTTTATTCTAATATATGTAAGTAGTTCTTTTCAGAAAGAGCGCTGGGGAGAGGCAAAGTTGAGAATTGAGCTGGGCTTTTTCTTTTTAGTTTTTATTTACTTTTTTTTGAAAGGTAATTGTCTATAACTCTCTCTATATATATAAAAACATATGTGAGATCAAATGAGAGCATGATTTTTTTATAAAAAAAATAAAGACATATTACAATCATTTATAAAATTCATTAATAGTTTATGGTTTATATATATATATATATATATATATATATATATATNGGATAGAACAAAAATAAAACAACAATTCGTTGGTGGATTGGATGCTGGGGGAAAATTGCCAAACTACTTCTGCATATGAGTGGCAGCTTCAAATGAAAAAGAACATGCAATTCAGCAAATTGCTAAAACTAAAACATATATCAAATAAGGAATGATGCATGACATGTCAACAGCATGATCTTACCAAATAAAGCTAACTACTAATTAATCAAAGGAACATTGATGATAAACAACTGGTTATCAAGAGAAGAAATGGAAAACCCACCATTTGAAATTATACAATTAGGACTGAGAATTCTCTCAAATTGTCATTCATTTGACAACTTCATAAGACACATCCTTACACTTTTATGGGGTCTCTAGCCTAAAATTAGCAAAATCGAAAGTTGAAGATTGCTTACATTATGAAAACAAATTGAATCAAGTTTATGGTATTGAAATTTAAAAATTTTGGAAAAAGAAAACAATAAATCATCAGCTGAATCAATTATAACATCCAATGGATGCCAAGTAAGAACACAAAAGAAACAATACTATTTCTATTAATGATGGAAAATAAAATGCTGCCTTTTTCACATGTAATAATCACAAAATAATAAATATAATCTTGATGCACTTCAGAAACATAAAAAAACAAATAAATAAAAAGCACAACATTGACACAAAAGCGATCTCTTTTCCCATTTTCTCTGACTATCTACTAATGAATTGATTGCAGTCAGCTCATATGACATGAATAAAGCGAGGCAAAATGAGAAATCACTATATGCATATATAAATTATTAAAAGCAAAATAGGCAAACACGAAACGAAATCTAACTGCAAAAAAACACTCTGTCCAGTTAAAGTCTCGCTATGGATCACAACGGGAACGAAGATCAAGCCTGATTACCAATCCATACACTATGAAAGCCATATAGATATAAATACACACAAGCGCAAGGAGACAGAAGAGAGAAAAATGGACGGGGAGAGGGGATGCGCGGGGAGAGTAGGCCCACCCTGGAAGAGAAGTTTCTGGGCAGTTTCATTGGGATCCATGGAGCATTCTTTAAGCATCGCATATATCTCCTCCTCGCTGTGATTTCCGGTGATCTCCTTTATCTGCTGGATCGTCTTCCACACGCTGCTCGGGATTGAAACCCTAGCCGCTGCTCCTCCACCGACCCCACTGCTGCTCTTGCTGCTGATGCTGCTGTTGCTCATCTTCGCCCCAACTCTCAAACGCCGCAAAAATCCTTCAATATATCCTTATATAACAGATATATATGTATCTGTATCGCATATGCGAGAGAAGAATGGGAGAGGTGGGAACAGAGACTGATTGTAAATTTATTTCTTCTTTTTTTTTTTTTCTTTTTTAATGAATAGAGAGAAGAGAGAGAGAGGAGACTTAGGGGAAAGGGTTTTGAAAACTTTGATCTGAATTTGTTTTTCTTTTTTGTTTGTTATTGTGTTTATTCTAATATATGTAAGTAGTTCTTTTCAGAAAGAGCGCTGGGGAGAGGCAAAGTTGAGAATTGAGCTGGGCTTTTTCTTTTTAGTTTTTATTTACTTTTTTTTGAAAGGTAATTGTCTATAACTCTCTCTATATATATAAAAACATATGTGAGATCAAATGAGAGCATGATTTTTTTATAAAAAAAATAAAGACATATTACAATCATTTATAAAATTCATTAATAGTTTATGGTTTATATATATATATATATATATATATATATATATATATATATTAGTCCGACGAAAAAAATATACAATATTAAATGTCTAATATTATAATTATGATTATAAATAAATATGTGTGTGTATATTATTTATTAACAACATGAATATGAGCAATTATATGCCTCTTAGTGGCTTTATATTGCATAATTAATGCAATGTAAAATGGATTAATTTCTTTTCAAAATGTTGAACCTCCAACCCCAATGCATACCACGTCCCCATCCAACAGAGTATCTGGAAATATATAAATCATGGCAACTCAGCTGAATACAGAGGTCATACATTTGCTTACTATGCACAAGAAACTCCATTCATTTTGAAAGGTTGCTCACTTGCTCCCATATTACCGCTATTGATGGATTAATTAATTAATAATATTTAATGATGTTACTTACCATATTGAGAACAATTTCATACACAAAATTTGCAATGTATACCATTTTATGTGATATATATAATTTTTAGCACAAAAAGTCAAACTAATAATAATAATCCAATGATATTTGATAGTGTAAATCTCAAGTATTCATCGTATTGTTGGGAATACATTATACGTTACAAAGGACACCAATCTCTAGCCCCTTTCATATGACACATTTAATGGTAATGATAATGCATGCCCGTGCTTCGGCATGGTTTACACGTGGCGGCTATGCATCGGACAACTATAACGGTAAGGCTAGGAGTTGTTACAAATTTGACCACGTGATTGCCTAATGGCATGACCTTTGAGTGACTTGCAATTGGTTTAAAGCCGATCGATCATGGTTGGGGTAGTATGCCGACTATCTCAGTGTATTTCATTTACTAATAACGTCTCATGGCAAGCACTGGATTAATCCCTGAGGTTGGTGATGATTGGTAAGTGTACTGCGAGGATTGACTAAGATCAAGGGATCTATCGAGCCTATCACATAATCCATGTGTATACATATTAAATTTGTAGATATTTTATTTATTATTTCACATATTAATCATTTTATTCAAATTTATTGATTTTTTATTCACTATTATCTTTCATTTATTTTATTATTAAATACTAGCGAGATAAAAAATATTAATTTAATTTGCAATGACAAAATTAACAAAAGGTTGTGAAAAATATACAATGTGTGTGGGTGGTTGCTTCAACACACGTGGGGCGTGCTCGCACCGTACCCGCACAGAAAGCTGAACTCTTGGAGATTTTTAAGACTTCTAAATTGTATGAGATAATAGTTGCCGATGAATCCAACTTGAAATTGATTCAAATATGGCTATTTAGTGGATTACAGATAAAACACTTGCAAAATGGGCCTTTATTAATTTTCAATGAGTTGTGTAAATATGAGATTGAAATGTAGTGGGAATCAAAATTGATTGAAATGTAGTGGGAATCAAAATTGAACACGTCTAGAGTTGTAGTTGGTATTTGTCTAACAATTATCTTCAAATTTGTGTAAACCATGTCGATGGCCCGGTGCTTTGGCATGGTGAGGCCAAGAGTTGCTACAGGTATGATCGCATGATTGACTAGTTACATGATTTTTGAGCGACTTGCAATTGGTTTAAAGATGGTCGAACATGGTCGGGGTAGTATGGTAACTATTATTTCATTTACTAATAACGTTTTATGACAACCACTGGATTAATCTGTATGGTCGATGGTGATCGGGAAGTGTACTGTGAGGGTTTGCTAAGATCAAGGGATGTATTGAGCGGATCACATAATCCCCACTAATATTATACATATCAATTTTGTAGATATTTTATTTACTAATTTGCCTCTCAACCGTTTTGTTCAACTTTATTGATTTTTGATTCACAATTATCTTTTATTTGTTTTTTATTGAATACTCTCGGTATTAAAAAAAAAAAAAATACTCCGTAATTTACAGTGAAATTTTTTAACAAAGATTATCATAAATGTACAATGTTTGTGGGTGGTTGCTTCAATATGCATGGGAAAATAATGTCAATGTTTGATGGTTTGATTCCAGATAATTTATGGATTGGTAGGTGGTTTCATGTTTAATATCAATACACGTGGGACACACCCACACCGTACCCGCATGAAAGTTGAACTCTTATAAAATTTTAAGACTCTAAATTATATGAGATAATAGTTGTCCATGAATTCAACTTGAAATTGATTCAAATATGACTATTAAGTGAATTGCACTTAAAACAAGCTAAATGAACCTTTATTGAAAAATCACATATTTAACTATATTTATTTCACATAATTATTTATCAACCATTTGCTACTGCTCTTCTATTTACTTTTATTTCATATGTTTACCCTCAAAGACTCATATTGTGCATACTTTATTTGTATGTACTTTACCACCAATATATGCCAATTATTAATATTGTGTGTTTAATTATATTCAAGTTATCTCATATTTATCAGGTTACAATATTGAAGATTTAACATTACATAATAATTTTAAGTGATGAAACTCCAAACAATGATAACATATAAACGACATAGCCATTAATTCATGATAAATTTATATTATTCGAAACAATCAAAATCACATAATATTATTTTAAGTACAACTCACGTTAATCATATATAACCAAAAAGACATTTTGATTGTTTTTAGATAATGTTATGTTATTTTTTATGAATTATGAATGTAATTTAATAAATCATTAACATGTTTTGTGATTCTCAATATAATTATCAATTTTGATCTTTTTTTAATAAAATTGAAATGTTAAGTGGAAAACACTATATACAAAATAGAAGGCATTTAACTTTCAATATATTATTATAGTACATTAATTTATCTCAGCTTAAACTAACACAACTTTTTAAACCAAGCAGGTGCAAATCTACATACATGCATACATATACATACATTAATTTATCTCAACTTAAATTAACACAACTTTTTAATCCAAGCATGTGCAAATCTACATACATACATATACATACATATACAAATATACAAATGCATACATACCAACATAATAATAGTCAGTAAAGTTAGGTCCTTAACGAAATGTTGGTGTAATTATTTGTTGAAATGAATGGTTCATATTATTTTGATTTTAGTAACTTTTATTTTCTTACTTTACCCTATATTATATCATTTTTTTGAAAGCAAATTAGATGTATGTATTACTGTAATAAATCAAAAATAAAGTCAGGTGGAGCAAGTCCCAAAACAACGAAGTGGCCTGAGCATGAGCCAAAGAAGCTAAAGTATGAGCAATTACATTACTAGATCTTGACACTAATCTAGAAGAGCATCGACAAGTAGACATTAACGCCCTGCAGTCTTGAATAGAATAGCCAACGTACAAGAGCAGCTCAACATGCACAGAAGATAAGTAGGGGTGCAAATTTGAACAATCCGTGAAGAGCTCAACTAACAACAAACATCTATTACATCATATACTTTCCTATATACTCATACGTCCCGTTAGTGTAAAGTTTAGTAATGAAATATTCCGTTAACTATTTATTATTAACTTACTCATTAATTTTCATAAGAAAGGTCTTAAGTTCGAACCTCATCCAATCAAAATTGACATAATTGTTAAATATGTCATATGAATATGTTAGAGTGTATTTTTAAAAAATACAATATGAAATTTAATATGAACTTTGATCAATTAATTAGAATCATGCATTGGTTATTGATGAAACGGTACACTTAATTTACAGTATATATTCAACACATATGAGAAACTATGCCTATTATCATTGTCTTTTTGGGGAGAGGATTTGGTTCTGTTTTTTAAGGTGCATTGCGCCAATGTACTAAAATTGCAGTGAAGCATACACAAGGGGACTAAATCAAATTAGTAATTCATTTATCGCAAAAGTGGCAACAATATGAAGCACGGATCACGTCAATTAATAGGATTTTGTGTTCCAAAAAGAAAAAACTATGTTTGGGTTACTGTCTAGTGTGTGTGCTCTCTTCTAAAATTGACATTGCACCAATTAATCCAACATTTATGCCACAAGTCATAGTTATGCATTCTTAAAATTTTCTTTTATAAAAATTTTGATAATCTTGCATTGATATACGTTAGGATTTGTTCCATTGTTTTTTTTTTTTAAATAATAAATATCACTCATTTTGCTTATTTATATAAATAATCCACCAATGTTCTTTTTCTATACATATCTTATATTATCCTTGAATTGCTTGGATAATCAGAATGTTTGTGTTTAATGGTGAGTGATGATAATATTAATATGCATAATTAAAATGTTTAATTATATTATTAGTATAAAATATAAATGTTGTTAGTTTTTAAACAAAACAATAAAAATATGTAATTATGTTCATTTTTTAGAAATTGAACCAAACACACAAATACAATTTTCTATAATGCAACCAATACATTTAAAAAGAAAATATTTTCTAAAAGAATGACTCATTTTTCATAAGTTATTTTTTTAGTTTCCAAGCATGCCCCCAAAGTAATTTAACTAAAAGTAGTATACCTAATATAATACAAAATACAATAAATATTTTTTTTAAAAAATACAAATTAAACATTAAATTTAATATCAACTATAATAAACTTATCTTATATATTCTTACATTGATATACACTGAATTATTTATTTAAATATAAATATCAGACATTAAATAAGTGAACATATAAAACTAGTCACCACACAAAGTTAAAAAAAGTTTGATTTTCGTTGTTATTATTTAAAAATTCATAAATTAATCATTGATTTGAGAAAGATTCCTAAATTAATCCTACTCCTGATTTTGTTAACATTATACTCTATTGTTGCGTTATAAATTCAGATTTCAGATGCGCGGTTGTAACTTGTAACACCGCAGGTAGACGCTTACAAAATACGGGACTTTTAATACGGACGGATAGAACAGGGCGTATATAAGCGCCGGGACTGCCCTAATCTGCCTTCTTCTTTGCCAAGCAGCTCAAAACCCTATCCCTGTCTTTGCTCCTCCTCTCAGATCTGCGGAGAATCCTAAATCCGATCGTATGGGTTCAAAGAAAAACGACTTCGGCGATGGCGCTAGCCCTGGGTGAGTCTCTCTCTAAGCATATGTATTGCACGCGCAATTTCTGAACACATAGTATAGCTTGTATTAGTTCGGATTGGATTAGTCTTCTAGATTTTACCATAGTGTATTAAATAGGGGTTTGTTTTTGTTATGATACAGAAAAATCTTCATTGGAGGTCTAGCAAAAGATACAACATTAGGTTAGCTTTTGGTTGCCGCTGTTGATGTTTCTTGTGAATTATTGGATTTGCTAATGATTTTCTGATCTTGTTTTTTGTTTTACCTGGAAAATAAAATTAATTGAATTCAATTTGGTTCTCTGAAGATCAATTTGTGAAGTACTTTGGGAAGTATGGAGAAATAACCGACTCAGTTATCATGAAAGATCGTCACACAGGACGACCCAGGGGATTCGGATTCATTACATATGCGGATCCTTCTGTGGTTGACACTGTCATTGCTGAAACTCATATAATCAATGGGAAACAAGTGAGTGTTTTTCTTTCCCATGTCTTTTATTCTTATCTGCTGATGGCATATTATTGCCACCAAAAAACAGATAGGAAGAGTAAACTATGGATTGCTATGCTATAAATCCTATAATAAATTACTTATTAGACTGTGGTGTGATAATTATCCTGTTGGGTGCTTGGTGCTATGTTTTCTAATGTCAATGTGAAAACAAAGTGTTCTACTTTTGGTATTGTTCTTTTGGAACATTTATGGGCACATGGGTGTCAGTGTGTTTGAGACCTTTGGTAAATAGTCTAAGATCTTGGTTTTCCAGGTTGAGATAAAGAGAACCATTCCTAAAGGATCTTCTGAGTCAAAGGATTTCAAGACAAAGAAAATTTTTGTTGGAGGCATTCCTACCTCTGTATCTGAAGGTAAAGACAGTTTTTTGTCATGTTATTTGCCTTTGGTAATGTGGTGGTTCCACTCTTCCATTACCTTTGATGTGCTGCATCCTTTTGTGTGTGTGCTTTTTTGCTCATTTTTTTGATGTGTTGGTGGGTAGATGAGTTCAAGGAATTCTTCTCCAAGCATGGGAAAGTGGTTGAACATGAAATCATTAGGGATCATGTGACTAAGCGATCCAGAGGCTTTGGATTTATTGTATTTGACAATGAGCAAGTAGTTGATAATATACTGGCTGATGGAAATATGATTGATATGATGGGTACCCAGGTAAGTGTTGTGCAGTTGTTAAATCTGTTGGGACACAGTAGTGTTACATTTACGTTAGGTCTCCAATTTTTTTACCATAGTTATCCTACATTGATGGGATTTCAGTTTCCTTGTAATATCTTGCTTTTAAAATTCTAATAGGTTAGGCTTTCAAATGTAGCACACTAGCACCTATATTTAGTGCTTGGCGTAGCTAACATGCAGGTGGAACATCTAGGTTAACTTGCTTCTTTGTTGTAGGTTGAGGTCAAGAAGGCAGAACCAAAGAAACCCTCAAACCCTGCACCTGCTCCCGCTTATGGTAGTAACTCTAGGGGTCGTGGTTATGCCGAGAATTATGGTGGATTTGACAATTCCTATAGCGGTTTTGGTGGTGGCGGCGGCTTTGGCCCTGCCTCTTATAGGTCTTTTGGTGGAGGTCTTGGTGGTAGGTTTGGTGATTACCCATATGGGGGTGGTGGTGGTGGTGGTGGTGGTGAATTTGGGGGTCGCTATGGTGAGTATGGCAGTAGTGATTTTGGTGGATACAGAGGAGAGCCTTCACTTGGCTACTCAAGTCGCTTTGGCTCTTATGGTGGTGGCTTTGGTGGGGGGTATGGTGGCAGTGGGCTAGGTCCATATGGCCGTGGAGGTGGTTATGGAGGTTATGGTGGAGCTGGCTCAGGTGCTGGTTATGATTCTGGCCCTGGTGCTGGCTATGGTGGAGCAGGAGGCTTATATGGAAGTAGGGGGGCAGGCTATAGTGGCAGTGGTCGTTATCATCCATATGCCAGGTAGATGTTCTATTAAGCCTTTCCCTAGGAGTTGCACTCAGGTCTCTTGGTTATTGCATCTTGTGGCCCCAAAGTTGAGTAGATATCCAGAGCACTAGCAAGGGATACTGTAACAGTGGAAGAACCATAGTTTGTTTCATTGTGTTTGTGGCTTAGATAACCATGTTTAGATAAATCTCATGGTAGCTTGTGCTTTATGTTTTAGTTAGATGTTTCTTCTGTTATGAAGTATGAGTCAGTTAGAACTCACTATAGAGGCTTTTTAACTGTATTCCTAAGGCTGATTTCATAGATACAAGTACTTTTTCTGGAGGCTCTTAATGTTATGCTGTTGTGAATTTATTTAGTTATCTAAGCAATGCTTGTAAGTTTAGTACTGCCATTTTTCTTTGTAGTCCTTAGCTATTAGATGTCCAGTGGGCTCTTATGGCTTTTATGAAGTATGTACTGTTTACTGTTAGATGCTATTTGGCGTTGGTGCATAGCAGAGTGTTTCATTGATATCACCATGATCAGTGGGCAATCATTTCAGTGCAAGATTTTATGCCCTAGGAATCTATCCTTTTTAAAATTTTGATTTGAAGTTTTTAGAAGTGGGAACCTCCTCTCTTTGTAGTCGTGACCATAACAACCATAAACCTGTCTACGAGTTTACATCGATAGCTCCTATTCTAGCACTAGCACATTAGCTCATTAGTAGAGATGCGCCATTTATAGACCTTGCCATCTTGCTTCAGCTAGATTTGTTGTGGCAAATCTGTTTCTCTGGTGCAGTTTTTATCTTTCATATATCTTTCAAAGTTGAATGTCTGGTGTTGCTGATGTAGCCGCATTAAGCAGCTTGCACCTCAAATTTTGCATGCTCTTGCTGATGTAGCCGCATTAAGCAGCTTGCACCTCAATTTTTGCATGCTCTGTTTCTCTCACACACACACACACACTGCCATCTCTCTTTTCAGGTTGCAGAGTTTGAACTGCTGACTAATGATTTCTAATGTCTTCGAGTTCTCCCTCTTCTCTCCTCTTCTTCTTCTTCTTCTTCTTTTTTTTTTTTTTTTTTTTTCAAGGTAAAATGTATGGATACAGTGGCAGTGATCCAGTTATAGATTTTTTTTATTTTTATTTTTTTGTAATTTTTCAAAATACTGTACAGTAGTTTAAATTTTATCTACGGGCATGCTTAATTTATAAGTATTCTGGTTCTGAGTTATAGTAAATATTTTCTCAGTTTCATTTTATTTGTCATGTTTATTATTATTTTTTTATTATTCATTTTAGTAGAGTATTTTTTTTCACTTTTAATGTAGTTATTTTAAATATATAAATTATATATATTAATATTATGAAAAATTAAATTATAAATAATTTTATTTAAGTTTTGTTAACTAAATTAGACATGGAGGTTGTATTTATGAGTTTGATAAAGTATATGATTATTGCAGTAACATCTATTTCCAGCGGCTTATAGGTCATTGATTGATTTAAATAAACAGAAATTTGCTGTACAATGCTGGCCAACGCATAATCTTTGTCAAACAAGCATGTACGAAGCAGACTATTATTTATTAATTTTATTAATAATAATAATACGGAGAATATAATTTCTGATGTAGTTATAGTGCCTAATTTTTTATTTATACCGCCAGTTAATATATTTACATTTAAACAACATTATAGTCAAACAATCGCCTTCTCTGTTAACTTTGTTTCAAAATTGTCTACTCGACTGATGACAGATGAATTTTATTACGAATAATGTTATTTTTCTTACGAATTGGTCGACTGCATTTGGTTTCGAAAAAAAAAGATGTTACATATTCATCAAATATAGTCACGTAATAAGGTAAAACTATCAAATTTTGTCACATGAGGTAAAACTATTAGAGCATTGCTCTCTTTTTATATGCACGGAAATAAACAAAAAATGGATGATATTATAAAAATACTTGACTCGCTATGAAGAAGTAAAAACTACGTAGTAATTTTCAAACAAACCAAACATATATAACGTGACTTACATGGTCCAAAGAATAAATGCATTGTATTAAAGTATAAATTATTCCCTCAAAATCTTGTATGTGATATCATAATTCATAACATTTACCATCTCTTTTTAAGAAGGGTAATGACCATGATTTACATAACTAAGTGGGTGGAATATGATTTTTGTGAGAATTATGAAATTTTTCAAAGAGTAATGCATTTTTCTTTTTAATTTCTCTTACCAGCATGAAACTATTATGTGGTCAATTAATTTATTTGCACCAATACCACATTATGAGGCAAACTTTTGGAGGGGAAAAATATTTTCCATTAAAAGATTTATAGTAACAATATACTAAATGCTTTCACCTGAAAAAAAGTGATAAAACAAAAGATTTGTAAAATCTCATCCAACAAATGATCATTTCCACACGTACTCATCGCGCACTAAACAGAATTTACATGCATTATGCATATCAGCATATGCTCATTTCATCAACTACCGGAGTGCATGGCCGCTCCACCAGCTCGTCTTCTCTCTAAGGTAAACATAAACGCCTTCTCCAATCTCCATTTCAATTTCATACGATTGATTCTCACGATTTTTTGAAGAGAAGAGAGAAAAGATCATCATTATTCCCAACCAACCAAACGCTGATTTATTTCGAACATTTTCTGTTGAAATTACGGGTCCTGATTTTGTCTCCGCAAAAATGCTTTCAATCTAGGAACTAACCTATTATCAAATTTGTCTTGCAATAATCATTTGCATTTGCCCCTTTTTCCATGGTTTATGCTATTTTCTATGGGTGTATTGTGAAGGACTGTGGTTTGAGATCATTCTGCAATTTTTTTTAAGCAGAAATGCTACCTACATTCAAAGCTCAAGACATTTTGGCGCTGAAAGTGGGAATTCTGTAAATTGATTTTTGTGATGCGTTTAGGTTTTCTTCTGGTTTAAGATAGATGCTCGTTGCGTATAAGTGTATATAAAGTGCAAAAATGGAAGGTCCCGAGGGAAGAACTCCAAATACACATACGAGGGAAAAGGCTGGCTTTACTATAACACCGTGCGGGATTATTATGACCATACTTATACCTATATTGCTTTCCCTGGCTCTTGATGAGAGGAGAAAAACTAAGAAGAGAGGTGTTCGAGTTAAAGCCGGAGGCGAGGCGGGTATTACAATGCGCAATGCTAAATTTTCTAGATTGGTTGATGTTCCATGGGAAGGGGCCATGACAATGGCAGCCCTGTTTGAGCAGTCCTGTAGGAAGCATTTAAACGAACCTTTCCTTGGAAAAAGAAAGGTAATTAGTAGGGAGTTTATTACAATAGGTGAGGGAAGAAAGTTTGAGAAGCTTCACTTGGGAGAATACCAGTGGGAAAGTTATGGTCAGATATTTGATCGTGCCTCCAACTTTTCATCTGGTCTTGTTAAATTGGGTCACAATTTGGACACTCGTGTTGCTATTTTTTCTGAAAATTGTCCGGAGTGGTTGATTGCCTTTCAGGTATCTGACTTGATTTCTATATGTATGGTCTAGTCTTATCTGTGTGTTCAGAATCATTTTTGAAAGCTGATATATTTTTGTGGTGTACTTCACTCTCAGGGTTGTTTCAGGCAGAATATTACTGTGGTTACCATTTATGTTTCTTTAGAGGATGATGCTGTAATGTACTCATTGAATGAGGTGGGCATATATTAGGTGTGAAAGTTAAATATGATGCACACTAGTTATTTTTTGTTTAATGGGTTTAATATTTTGTCAGACTCAAGCATCCACAGTAATTTGTGATGCCATGCAACGCAAGAGGTTAACTGCAATTAGTGCAAGTTTGGAAACCATCAAGAATGTCATTTATTTTGAAGATGATGAGACTGCAAGTGATTCCGAAATTTCTGAGAATCCTGGCAACTGGACAGTATCTTCATTATCTGAAGTTGAAAAACTTGGTAAAAGTAGCCCTGTTCATCCTAGGCTACCCATCAAGAATGATATTGCCGTGATCATGTTCACAACTGGCAGTACAGGTTTGCCTAAGGTTCGATCCATCTTCAGTTACACATACGTAAATTGCAAGGGGAGACATTCATTTTTATTGTTCATTGTATACACAAACTTCCAACTATCTGCTACAGCATATAAGTGTCTCATCCTATGAGCTTCCCTTATGTGTTTTCAGTGCATGGCCAAGCTTCATTTTTGTCAAAATCTTTTGAGCTTTGGAACAAAAAAGAATCCTTATGCAAAAATAAATAAATAGAATAAAAAAATTTGAAGCCTTGATGTAATTTGAAATAAGAATAGTCAGTTCAATGGGTGCTAGTAATTATAAATGTTTAGTTTTATAATTTATTTTAGTGGGTTAGATTTGGAATTCACTTTTAATGCGAGTAACTTGAATCAGTGTTTGCTATTTTTCTGCTTTTCCTACATTGCATTTACTTGACTCAATACTCTATAGTTCTCTCTTTAATTTGATGTAAGTGACACCTTATTTACTTAACTGGCTTTGTGAATTGGCTGTTGTCATATTATAGGGTGTTATGATAACTCATGGCAACATTGTAGCTACAGCAGCTGCAGGCATGTCTAAGATCCCTAAACTTGGAGTCAAGGATGTGTATTTGGCATACTTGCCTCTAGCTCACGTTTATGAATTGGCTGCTGAGGTAACAATACCTAACAGAAAATTATCCTTTCATGAATTTTGGGTCCATGTTCATGTTTTAAAGGCTGCCATGATTTTTGGGTCCATGCTGCTGTCTTGCAGACCACGATATTGGCTGCAGGAGGTTCTATTGGTTATGGATCTGCATTGACGTTAACAGACACATCTAATAACATCAAGAGAGGAACCCGGGGAGATGCTTCTGTGTTAAAGCCTACTCTGATGGCTGCAGTCCCTGCTGTTCTTGATCGTGTTAGAGAAGGAGTAATGAAAGAGGTCTTAGCTTGATATTAATATCCTTGTGTGATAAAATTTTAATAATCAGAGTTTGTCACATGCCAATTCATCTTTTTATTTTTATTCTTGATCTAGGTTGAGGAGAAGGGAGGCAATGTTGAAGCACTTTTCAACATTGCCTATAAGCGCCGCCTAGAAGCTCTGGAAGGAAGCTGGTTTGGAATATGGCGCCTCGAAACTCGGTTGTGGGATAAAATAATTTTTAAAAAGATACAAACAATTCTTGGAGGAAAAATTCGTTTGATGCTGAGTGGTGGAGCTCCTTTGTCTGAAGATACACAACGATTTATCAAAATTTGCATAGGGTATTTTTCGGTATATCTTGTACCTGTAAATAATATCTTCAATAATCTAATGTATGTGAGTGTATAAGTATAATCTTGTATAGTGATCAGTTTCTGTAAATGTAGTAAAGTCTTGTGCATGATTTTCCCACAAGAAAAAAAAGGTAGTAGCTTATTTTCATCATTCTTCCATATATCTAGTCTAGTGTTTATTTTTCTAGAATTGATGTGTATGATTGTTTCCAGAGCTCCAGTTTGCCAAGGATATGGCCTGACAGAAACCTTTGCTGGAGCTACTTTCTCTGAGTGGGATGATACTTTTGTTGGGCATGCTGGTCCACCTCTTCCTTGTGCCTACATAAAGGTATGCTGGCAACTGGCAACATGTCTTTTAGACTTGTACTCCTTTGGGATCGTCTACTTTGCCATGATTTGTTCTTCAAATGAAGGTATAACCGTGGTTGCTTCAAAGAGCTGATGTTTATCTGCATAGATTCATGTATGGAAGTAGTAGATTTGTTTTGTTCTTTTGATATCTGAAAATAAAATTAACAGTTAATTGGAAGAGACAACAATTCTGAATACTAGCTAAAGATTGGTACAACTTTCATAATCATGTTCCTTGAGTTAAATTGCAGCTTGTGTCTTGGGAAGAAGGTGGTTACAGAATAACTGATAAACCAATGCCCCGGGGAGAAGTAGTTGTTGGTGGATGCAGTGTTGCTGCTGGGTATTTCAATAATGATGCTGAAACCAATGATGCATACCATGTAAGTACTTAATTTCTGCTTTGATGAGCCAGATGAAAACTATGGAACACAGCTCGTTTTTTACTGCTAGAATCCCGAATACAGGTTGATGAGAGGGGCATGCGATGGTTCTACACTGGTGACATAGGAAGGTTCCATCGTAATGGATGTCTTGAAATTATTGATAGAAAGAAGGATATTGTAAAACTTCAACATGGGGAGTATATCTCACTTGGAAAGGTATAGATGGATGTTTCTTTTTTTCCACCCCCACATATCCACACTCACACACACACTTTCCTCTCTTATTATATCTCATTAGTAACCTTGTTGTTTTTACTTCATATTATGAACTACAAAACCATCTAGGGAATTGCAATGCATCATCATTGGTGATAAAAAAACATAGGGTATAATAGTTTCAGTTTTCTTTATCAATACATTTGTCGGTGAAGAAGGAAAGCTGTATGCAGTTTTCATGTGCAGGATTTTCACCTGTTCCCCGTTTATTTTAGCCTTTTAATTGATAGTTCCTTCTCATTCTCATGCTTTTGTATGTTCCATTCGTGGATTTTTCCCTTTCTTTTCTCCCGGTAGTAGCAACAATCAGATATTTGATTAAATTACAGGTAGAGGCAGCTCTTCTGCAAAGCGATTATGTGGCTAGCATAATGGTCTATGCAGATCCCTTCCACAATTATTGCATAGCTCTCGTTGTCCCTTCACGTGAAGCCCTTCTAAACTGGGCAGAAGAATATGGATTCAGGACCAGAAATTTACCTGAGCTGTGTGACAGACTAGAAGCCATCAAGGAAATCCAACACTCACTATACGAGGTTTGTGCCCTTTTATTGAGAAACTGAAATCTGACAACATAAGTGTACAGTTTTCTGAGTTCCAAAGAAAACGAGTGAATCATCACTCTCTTATTTTCGTTGTTCAAAATTCCTACTTGTACAATGAATTAAGGAGGTTTGGCCCTTTGTCCCCCTCCTCATTGTACTTCTTTATTGAGTTTTATATTGTAACCATGGGAGGCCCAACAATTACTCAAAGTTTGAATTCAAAGTATTGCTTATTTCTTGCAAAAGTTGTATTGAAAACTCCTACTTTATGTGTCATATATGAAAGGTAATCTTTAACAATGTACAGGTAGGCATAGATGCAGGGTTGGACAGGTTAGAGATTCCTGCAAAGATCAAGTTGTTACCAGAGCCTTGGACTCCTGAATCTGGATTGGTCACTGCAGCTCTTAAACTAAAGAGGGCACAAATTAAGGCCACCTTCAAAGACGAGCTCAGTAAATTGTACAAATAAACGGACTTTTGAGTTTCTAGCACCATTCAGGTTATTCTTTATCGATAGATTACATCCCAATTCCGAGAGTCTTCCCTACTTCGTGTTATTCTTTATCTCTTGATATGACTGGATTATCTTCCCAACACAAATATGAAATTTTTACTCCAATTTATATGTTAGTGTATAATATATCAAAATACCACTTCCTTGACCTTTTTTGTTTTTTTTTTTTAATCATTTGAAATTATTTTTCCATCCCATTGTAATGGTTGGATTTATTATTTGAGTAATGTTACATACCTTAAATTATTTATACGAAATTTTGTATTAGAATTTAGAATAAGACATTATTACATAGTTGGACTTTTTATATCAAAATTTTATACGGAGTAATCTAACATAACTCCTCATTCACAGAAAAAAAAAAGAAGGTATTTTCTCTTAAAAACATTAGTGAAGAGTGAAGACTCAAGAGTCAAGATGCATACGTGCCAAAATATTGATGGGTCAACACGACGCAAAATAAAACGAATAAAAAACAAAATAAAAAATGAAAAACCCGCCACTGAAAGCTTTTTCCACACCAGCCCACAGGAAACTATAAACAGAATCCGCGAACTTCGGTTCCCCAAACACTGTAGTCTTCCGCGCATAATCACACTCTCTCTCATCTTACTTTAAGTTTAAACTACCCCGGTGCTTCCGTTCAAATTTCTTTCTCTGTTCAATTCAATTCTATCCGTTGAACTACCAGATAAATAAATAAAATTTTAGTTTGATTCATTCGTTGTTTAAATTCTCTGTTTCTGAAATTTTGTGGATAATGGCGGCGATCGGGGCGGCGACGGTCGCGTTGTTGTTGTTTTTGCTGGTGTTGCCGGAAGGAGGTGAAGGGATTCGGTTTATTTGAGAGAGAGAGAGAGAGGAGTGCTTTGTGCTTATCTCACAGCGTGAGCAACAAGTTTGAAGCCGTTCGCGTCTCCTTCGTCGTCATCAATGGCATTAACCCCTAGCATTTCTCCAATGACGCCGCCGTTGATCTTCTGGTACGTACCTCTTCATTTTAAGCTTTGCTATTCCCTCTCTTTTTGCTTTTCTGAATACCGAAACTTATCATTTAATTTTTATTTGGAAAAAGTGTCAAATAGGCCACTGAACTTATAGCTTTTGTGCAATTGGGCCATTGAACTTAAAAAGTGTGCAATTCAATCATCAAACAAGAAAAATTTGTGCAATTGAACCATTTTTACAAAAATTTTTAATTCAATTTGAGTTAAAAACATTTCAATATTGACTCCCAACTAAGTATGGTAGAAGAAAATGCCACTCTTTATACATATATGCTAGTAATATAATTGGATTTTACCAAAATTTTTTGTAAAAATGGTCCAATTGCACAAATTTTGATTGTTTGATGGTTGAATTGCACACTTTTTAAGTTCAATGGCCCAATTGCACAAAAGCGATAAGTTGAGTGGCCTATTTGACATTTTTTCCTTTTTATTTTATTACACATGAAACTGATGAATTTAATTTTTATTTTTTTTAATCTATTTTTATTCTTTAAACCAATCAAAATATGAATCCTGAAGTCTATTCCTTCCTATTTGATTATGAAATATAATTTTTATTCTTCCAAAGTCTATTATGTGATCTAAACATGTTTATAGCTAACATATAAAACGGCTTCTTTCTAATTGAATTCATGACTGCTTTATTGACTGAAAATTAATAATACTAAATTGAAGAAAGAACAACCATAAGGAAACAAGGCATTACGAGATGTCAATAAACATATTATCTGTGATTAGTAAATAGCATTCAAATCCATTATGCAAATACATAAGAGAAATTCACCATGACCTCGATTTAGCGATGATTTTAGAAAATAAAAACAGAACAATAGAACAACTTGGTGCACACTATCACTTCTCAAACCAAAAAGAAAAAAAATCAATAAGAAATTCCAGCATGACTTATCACAGCGTAGTTAGAGCTCCGGTCTTGTGGAACACACATGAATTGCACGGTGGTTTCTGGCGATTATCTTTACAGCACAAATGAGCTAGAGAGTGTTCATCATTCAGTAGGAGGTTGCATGCAACAGAACCATTTCTTCTACACAACATTAAATCAATCAGGTTATGATCTAACAAGTTGTAATCCACTCAATAAATCAAAACACTAGCAATTATAATCCTCTTTAAGACACATTTTTCCCTACAAAAATGCTGCCTCCTTTGTTCAATTTACTAATTTGTGTATGCATCTGAGAACAGTTGGCATACTCTAATTTCTAGCTCATCATGATATTTTTATGCACTTGATTTTCTATAGGTGACTTTGTGGTGAAGAATAGCTTTCTGTCAAAAATTCGAAAACAGTAACAAGTTTGCCACACTTGGAGTTTCATTATATTAGGAGATACCATGACTTTGAGGGGGTTGATTAGGGTTTATAGCATGGGTCATAGACTCATAGTTATCAAGTTGATAGCACAATAGCAACCTCATTTAACAGACTGACATACATTACCCTCTTCCTTAGAATTACTTGCAGGACCAGAAGCTCATTGAGCTTGAAACAAACAAATAATGTGTGCAAGTATGGAGAACAAAGTCAGTAACAACTCACTGATTGAGATTGAGGCTTTCCAAGAGTAGCTTTATGTTTATATCCAGGATCTCTCTTTGGTGGCGACTCTTTCTTGCCACCTGCCCTTTTCTCATTTCTAGCTTTGTTGAAAATCACCGTGAACCCCTCTGCTGAAGCTGGATCATTGACATCCCACTCACCAAACTTTGGCAATGGTCGCCCCATTTCCTGCAGAAGTTGGACAATTAGCATCATCTTCATAGCTATAAAATTAACAGCAAAACTTGCAGCAGCCAACCCTTACTTTAGGGGAAGAAGTTTGACAATCAGGCAAAGATATTCTCTAAATAGCATGTGTTTAGAAGGCTTCAATATGTTGCTAGCTAGGTGTTAAAAAGGAAAGTTTTTTAAAGTTACAAAATCTGATTCTGCAAATAGTCTTCCTGATTTATAGCAGAAATTAGTTCCCTAATTTATGGGTAGGAATAATTGCAATAGAGGAATTAGTGCTAGTTTTCCTTTTTTAGGGTGCCTTCTTCATAGTTCCTGCCTTTGAACAGTTGTATCCCTCACCATCCAAATAAGAATAAAAATTTCTCCAGCAGCTAATGTCTCAGTTTTTACTAGGTGCATGCAGATATACATAGGCACTTGTATAGAGATATCAAATATATAATAAAAATATGAAAAAATTCTAATGTGCTGATCCCTTTTGCCCCTGATATAACCCCAAAGTGTGATTCGGATTTGAGTTTGTCCTTTTTTGGTACAAATCAAAAGTCTTTCTCAAAACTTTTGACTTATAGTGATACATAAGACACGGTGAACTAAGCATTCCAAATTACCCCAAAGTGTGATTTGACTTTGAGATTGTCCATACAAACCAAAAGTTTTCTAAAAACTTTTGACTTTTCTCCGTGCACCGGACACGTAGCTTACCGAAACGGATATATGAGACACCGGTTAACTAATCATTCCAAATTTCCAATAGCAATAATAACCAAATATACACAAACAATCATAGTGTTGAAAAGGAATAACAGCTGAACCCAACAATTACATTTATTAAAAAAAAAAAAAAATTCATTATGAACATCAAATCTCATCTCTAAGTGCAAATGTGGCATTCTAAGCGTAATTTCTTTCTTCTTTTCAAAAAAAAAAAAAGAAGCGTAATTACTTCAAAATTCCAATAAAATTAATATTCCCCATAAAGCAGAGATTAATACAATAGAATGGTATCATTATGAAAAGCCATTATATTCATCGGCGTTTTTATTACAGATACAAAATATCTGAAAATTTTCATTTTTATGATCATTATTATACGGAGTTACAATTATTACAGCATTTTTTCTACGAAAATGATTTTACGTTTCAGAAACATTTCAACAGAACCGACAAAGAAGATCATCCAGAAATCCGAAAATGATTCAAATAATTTGGATGAGACGTCAGCTGCGATTAGGACAGAAAAACAGAAATCAAAACTGAAAAGTTGATGCCATATTGCCATAGAGGAAAAGAATAAATAGAAAGGGAAGATAAAAACAAAACAAAACAAAATCCGGCTTATAACAAAAAAAAAAACGAAAATCGTCTCCTTATATTTGAATCATCGACGATCAAACATAAAAACGGAAGAACAACAAAGAAATATGTATATACAGAGAGCAAGAGAGGAGAGGAGATACCGCCATGAGTGACGTTGAGAGAGAAAGAGAGGGAGAGCTTTTGCTTGATACAATTTGTTTCTCTTTCTCTCTCTCTCTCTCTGTTTGTATGAGTTTGCGTGCGAATGAGATAGGTTATGTCATGGTTTTGTTGCCCGAAACCAATCCTGAGAGGTGAGAGAGAACAGGGCGAAGATGAGAGAGAAAGTACAGCTGTCTCCTACGTGGATTTTTCTCCCCTTACCTAGGACCCATGTTTTTTTTAATCTTTAAAATATTGTTCTCATTTCATTTTAGTTTATTTTGATAAACATTAGTTTATACCAAAGGTCGTTGTATTCGTAATATTTTACGGAGTAGTTATTTTTAAAAATATTAATTTAAAAATGTTAGATTAATCTTATCCGTGCATACCATTATAACAATATGAAAAAAAAATATTGTAACTTTTATTTTAATGTGTGGACTTTGGAGTGTATTAAAAATTGTGATAGCCCTTAAGTCTCAAGATTTGATGTAAAGGATACTCTACATTTTTTTAAGAAAGATTAATTTTCATTTAAAAATTGACGTTTATCAATTTTTATTTTTAATTTTTAATTTAATCATAATTGGTCATTTGACTATTAATTTTGTTTCATATTTGATTATCTAATTAAATATTTGTTTAATATGTGTTAAATTGGAAGGTAACAATGTAAAAATTAATTAACAAAATCGCGTCTCTAGATTTTCATGGTCCAAATTGACTTATACATTAACATGTTCTTTATATTCCCACTTATGATAACCTAGTGGATGAAATTTATGAACCTAATTTGTTCATCTTAATAACAAGTCAATTTTTACATTCTTAATCTTAAATTTAACATATATTGAATGAAAAATTTAACCTGAAATAAAATCAATAGTCAATGGACCATCTATAATCAAATTGAAAGTCAATACTAAAAATTAGTAAATATCAATAGGCACATTACCTCATTCCAAGAATAAAAGTGTGCTTGAAATTACCTATTGTCTAAAAGTGAAGATTTTTTTGGATGATAAGAAACATTTGCTATCACTACCTAAAAGTGTGCATATAGTATAAATCCTGCATTATGACCTTAATCGACAAAGAAGTTGATCACCTCAAACCAATAAAACCAATACCAATAAACTGCTCCCAATTGGAGTCAACAATCTAACTAATTTCACAATTTAGCTAAGATTGTCCCGAAAAGTGAAGAAGTTGTATAGTTGGGTAGACTTGATATTATGGCGGAAACTCATCCTGCCTCCATTTTATTGATGATAATACATAATACACTCAAAATGAGAAGAAAAAAAAACATTTAGAATACATAAAAGGGGCCCAGGTAGTGAAATTTGTTCCCAGGTCGTGGTTTGGGCATCTAAACATAACCTCTAAATACTAAATAGTACAGGTGAAACCCAAATGGCAGAAGCATAGTTAATTTCCTAATGTTGATTAACTAAAAAGGATCAAACCAGCTCCAACACCAGGGCGGAAGCACCTCCACCGCCGTTGCACACGCCGCCGACTCCGTATTTCCCATTCTTCTGCTTCAATACCTGCACCAACCCATTTCAATTCTTATGATGATAGCTCATTTAGATAATGCTCATCCAAACATAGCTCAAAAGTCAAAACTAAAGACATGGAAGCATGTCATATGATCCAAACAGAAGGATGCTGGTTGGTAGACTAAACTAAGGCATTTGAGTTTTAGAAAAAATCTGGAACCGAGGAATCCAGTATGTATGGTAAAACATACCCCAAGAAGTGTAATCAATATACGGGCACCACTGCATCCTAGAGGATGCCCCAAAGCTACGGCTCCACCATGAACGTTTACTTTCTCCTGAAAACCACAAAGTAAAGGCAATCCTGTCATGTGATGAAAGTGTGTCCTTATTTTGAGTGTGATTCACGAGGTGGTTAATTAGCAAGTAGTCCATAATAAACAGTGATGGCAATAAGTTGTTTAGCCCACAACAATATATTCTCGAATGGAAGAGCTCAAATTGTCTTAAGTTCACTTTAACGATGTGTTTGCACACAATATGAGAGAACTCACCACATCAAGCTCCAGCAACTTCTGATTTGCAAGAGCCACAGCCTGCACATAAGGTATGTTTGGAATGAGAAGGGATACGGATGCAAACTCAAAGGTAAAAACTTGGAAGTATATTTATTTTGAAAGAGTTAGGCAAGGAAACATACTGCAAAAGCTTCATTGATTTCATAATAGTCAACTTGAGAAGCTTCAAGGCAAGCATTTTTAATAGCCTTTGGAATTGCAAGTGCAGGAGCAGTTGTAAATAGTTCGGGTGCCTGCATCATTTTATCAAATTAATGCATCAATATTGTGAATTAAAAAAAAATGATTGCAGCTAATAATAGGATATTGAAGTATAGGTCATACATGAGCAGCATCTGCATATCCTTTAATCTTTCCAATCACAGTTAAACCAAGCTTAACAGCCTTCTCTCCACTTACTAAGACCAGAGCAGCAGCACCATCACTGAAAATTAGATTGTTTTACTTGTCAACAAAATTTCATAAAAATGGATACAAGAATTTCTTCAGTAAATCAGAGCCCGGTGAATTGGTATTCAAAAAATCTTCACCATAAAAGAAGGCACTCAAAGAAGTGTAAGAAGGGAATCTGAGATATAAGCATTCATGAAAACAATTCTTTTTCACCAAAACTAAAAAAAATAAAATAAAAAAATGAACGGGTGCATGTAAACAAACCTTATGCTAGAAGCGTTACCAGCAGTCACGGTACCTCCAGTTTCCTTAAAACTTGGTCGGAGTTTCCTCAACTTTGAAGCATCAAACTGGCGAGGCAGAATGAGAGTGTACCGTTAAAGTAATATTCCATAATACTTTCAAAGTTTTAAACCCATTTTAACAATCCTTGCATAGCATTTGTTAAAGTTTCATGCATCCAGTCGGCAATTTTAATTGCAGTGTACAAACATGGACTTGTCAATGTTAATTTCACTTTTCATTTTTATGCGCAATGCAGCTGAATCAAGTAATTCTTTGAAGTACTTCAGATAGTGATTTACATTTATACAAAGATGCAGCAATATAAAATTAGCATTTAATTGTCAGGAACAGATTCATCTTCATCACTATTCACTAGTTTTTGTTTTCTTTTTATTTTTTTGTTGGAATGTCAAGTACTGAATTAGTGAATATCTGACATAGTATATTTACCTTCCCCAAACCTTCATCCTTATCAACAATTGTAGATGGCTTTCCTCTTCCCCCTGATACTTCAACCTGCAAATTATCAAATTATGATAAAATACTCTAAAAGAATTTATCAGACTTGTTATTGTTAAGAGGAAAAGGGTTGTAGTGAATGTGATCAAGTTGTTTTACCGGCACGATCTCCCATGAAAAAGCACCAGCATTTTGAGCAGCAATACCGCGTTCAAAACTTTGAACTGCAAAATTATCCTGTTTGCATAATTTAAGATTAGTTATTAAACTCCTTAATTAAAAATGATACTTGTTTTAGACAGGTTATTCTCACATTTGTAAATATTCTGAAAAAGGGAAATCAATATGAAAAAATTGGAAATAAAGGAAAATAGAAAAAGGTAAAACATGATTGAGCAATGTCATCAGTGTCATGTCTACACTAGAAAGGAGTCCAGAAATAGAATTACTAGATTCAACAAAAAATATTTTGGAATGTAATAACTTCTACACAAACCTGGTCTTCTCGTGATAAATTATGATTTTCAGCACATAATTCAGCACAAACTCCCATTCCACAATCATTGTAGACATCCCACAAACCATCTTTAAGCATTCCATCAACAAGAGTATCATGCCCAAGGCGAGATCCTTTTCTGCAATTATGCAGAGATGCAGGGTAAATAAATATAACACTCACCCATATGTACTGGAATTGCAAGCACAATATGATATTGCCTAACAAGAATTCAGTGAAGGCACAACAGCTGGTAGAGTGTATAGCATCTACTTTGTAATCCATAGATACTTATGACTGTACCTCACTTAGGCCAGTTGGGGCTCAAATTTTAGAGTAAAGACACTATAGAAGTATCATCGGTAGAAGAATACAAACCTTGCTTCAGCAATGTATTTGGGAGCATTTGACATGCTTTCCATGCCACCAGCAACAACAACATCATTGATGCCCAACTGGATACTTTGCGCAGCAAGCATAGTTGCTGCAGTGCAAAATAAATATATCATGTTATTAGCCTTAATGTTTCGTATAATAATTTCTGTGGTACATGTGATTATGGAGGTTCCACTGTTGCACTGAAGAAATGGTGCACAAACCTTTCATCCCAGATGCACAAACTTTGTTGACAGTTGTGCAGACCACTGTGTTAGGGATTCCTGCACCAAGTGCTGCTTGTCTGGCAGGAGCTTGGCCCAGGTTTGCACTGAGAACATTTCCAAAGAAAACTTCTTCGACAAGTGATGGTTCAATATTTGCCCTCTTAAGAGCACCTAAAGTGGCATTGATGAAGAAAGAATTTAATATGAAGATCTGCATGGTGAAGAAATTATATGAACATGGTGGTTTATCTTACTTTCAATAGCTATGGATCCAAGCTTGGTAGCTGACAATGATGAAAGAGAGCCAAGAAAGCCACCCATTGGTGTACGGGCAACACCAACAATGCAAACATCTATTTAACATAAATAAAGTAATGATCAATCATTGGATCTGTAGAAATGTGTATGAAAAAAAAAGACCAAACTCAAAAAGTCTTAATTGCACAAAAATTGTGCACCATCTGGAGACAGCAAACAATCAACAAAAACATACAGATCTACAAAACTACATGAACCTGCTACAAATGACATGCAAACAAATAGTATTGGAAATGCTTAATTATATGCTTATAATACAAGAATTAATTGTTCATGCGGAACTCAATGAATAGTGATTCAATGATGAAAATAAACAGAAAATAATTTTAGTTTAAACTAAAACTAAAAAGAAAAGCATGAGGTCAGACTTATGCAATTGGATTATCAGATGAGATTAAAAAAAAAAAAAAAAAAAAAAGATGACAAATAGAGACAATAAGAGTTAATTTGCATTTCAGTTACACCAATGGTAACTTGATCTAAGTGGCTTTTGAAAATTTTCAAATCTGAACAGGAAACACTTTTCTAGTTTTAATCAAATAGGTTTTCAAATAAAAATTTTCTTGTAACCAATTCACAAACTTTAAAGATAGATGGGACTAGAGCAAATGTATTTACCTCTAGGATTGATAGTTTCTGCTGATGGAGCCATTGCAAGTTAAGATATAAGCAAATCTGTGTCTGTTTCATACAAAACTCAATTAGAATTTCCCTATTTCTCACAAGAAAGATCACAGCACAATTACCTAACAACATGCAAGAAGCATGTGGCCTCACAATTTATAAATAGAGAGAGAAAGAGAGAAATCTCCCTTGCCTATACGACACCATAACATTAGCCTAAAGTTCACTTCAACCAGTCTAAAACTATAATACCTTAGCATGCACTTCTTTTCAAACCAAGCAAAAAGAACACAAAATCATTTAAATTTAAAATACTAGCTAAAAAACAGTTCAGCTTAACTACAGACCACTCCACTTACACCCCAACTAACCCAAAAGGGGGGAAAACAAAAGAAAATATCATACCAGGCCGCAACTACTATTCCTGAGATTTAACAATTTCATCATATTGTTGGCTTATCAATTAGTACCAAACTGAAAACAGAACAGGCAATTATAGCCTTGACTGCGCTCCAAACCACTAGATTTTTCGTCGCTTCATGGATACATATCTATGAAAGATAAACCAGACCTGCAAGTTGACCTTAGCATTTTCTGAGTTCCCGAAGAAAAACATTCAGTACAGTAAAAACTAGATCTAATTCACTACTCTAAATGATCAGACGCTAAATCAGTGACAGAACACATTCTGCATACATAGCTGATTTCGAAATTAGATTTAGTTAACGGCTTAACACAAGTACAAATTTAAAAAATCAACAAACGAAACAAATTAAAATCAACAACCAAAAAAAAGCTCATCACAATTGATCTAAGAAATGCACAGAGTGACAGAGATCGAAAAATGCAGGGATTAGCTTTTGGATTAGTACCTGTGTGGATAAATTAATGATCCTCGACAAAGCAGAGCAGCAAGTTATGGAAAGTGAGTTGTGAAGTGAAGTGAAATAGAGGCAGTCGGATATATATAGGAGATGAAGAGGAACCCAAATGGTGGCTATGGGCGCCATGGTGGCTGGCTCCATATATATTACAAATTTCTAAAATACATAAATCGTGTATTTAATTTCTTTTTACCATGTAAAAAAAGTACTCCGTACTAAATATGAAGCTTTTTTTTATTTCGAGTTGAATTGTACCATTAAAATATCAAATTTATATAAATTGAATACCTAAAAATGAAATGAAAACGATCAGACGAAGTATGCTATATAAGTTTACATTTCTCTTGTATTACTGTGTTTATCGCAATACATAAATTAACTAAAGAGCTTAAGTATCCTTATAAATATTTTTATTTATTACTCCGTATTTACTTTCACAGTTGTATAATTTATATAAAAATTTATTTTGTACACCTAAATTATTATTTATATAATAAATAACAGAGACAAGAACAATTTTAAAAAATAGGGAGTGATGATGGCTGGCTGAATGGCTGCTGGAGTGCTGCACGAGGTACACGTAACTAATTTCGGTACAAAAATGGCTGCTAATAAAAGAGGAATTCTGGTTTTTGTCTGCATTTTATTTATTGTTTTTATGGACCGGCTTTGTTGACTGCCATGTGAAATTTTCTGGCTCAAGGATTCTCACACTAACTTATAAGATAGATAAATGCAACTCATTAGATGGAAGGATCAATGTCCACAAAAAATACATTATATTAAGTAAAACTTTTACACTGTGACTACAAAGTTTAATTTTGTGTTTAATCATACGGGATTCGTTATCCATTTTCTAGCCATACTAATACTAATCTAAAACCCTTGTGGTCCAGTGGCATCAAACCCTTCCCTTTATACGGGAGGTGGTGGGTAAAATACTAATCCAAAACCAATGTGCATCAATCACATTGATCGACTTCATTGATTTTATTTTACTTTTTTATATATAATTTAATGTTATATTAAAATTAAAAATGCACAAAAATTCTTAAATATAAATATTTTCATGCATCTCAATATTTATTTTTACTTTTTTTTTTCTCAAATACAATTTAGGTTAAAATATTTCGTATATATCTAGTGTACTTTTGTCTTTGGGTCATTAATCCGATTGAATCAGAGAGGTTAATTAAGTCCAATTTGACTTCATTATTGCCCCACCATCACTAAATCTAATTAATTAGAACTGCTCAACTGCAGCATTATGTTCTTCACATGTAATGTGGGGCAACACTGCCATTTAATTAGAATTTAAACCACCTTAGTCCCACTATGCTACAACGAAATGAATTTCAGCATATAATTAAGTTTAAACTACCTTGGTCCTACTATATGCTACCATGATTTGAATCTCGTCAATATAGGTGTGTGTCCATTTAACTATGGAATAATGCTACCTAGATTTTATTTCATTTGTTATGTACCTTTTACTAATTTTGACTTTTTAACTAAATACGAATAGATTTCTTTCTTCTCAAAAGATTGAATTCACAACCCCAGGGGTTTCCACAGCCCACGCCCCGGCCCGGCGCACAGTGAGCCCCCTCACTTTGATTTGTTGCTCTTATACTATTATTAGTGAGACTCGATTCCTGATCTTTCTTTCCAAACTTTACTTATGCGACCAACTGAACTGTCCATGCAGGCAACACGAATGGATTTCTTTAAAATAAAGGATGATGCTTAATTAATACAGTGATAATATGCGGAAAGAATTACTATTCTATTAATTATGTGACAAAGAAAAACGTAACATTACTTACAATTTATATTTATGAATTCATTTGTCATTTAACCTTGTACTAATTATCATGGTTGGACTTGCATCGTTTCACATCTTTTAACAAGTTTCAATTTTATTTGTTCAGTTTTATACACACAAGCATAAATTCATTATTATAAATACATAAAACACAAATATAAATATATAAAGTCACTATTGTTAGTGTCATTTTTATATATCTACGATTTTATTTTATTTTTATGTATTTAAGTCACAATATAATTTGTTGTACGTATATAGATCACTCTTTTTCTATTGTATTATTGTCTAAACTTCACTAAACCCCACCAACCATGCCATATCCACTCATCATTTGGTATGTACCCACGTACCAACCAAATTATAAAATTCAGCATGTTACTATATATTGTTTATATTTTAGATTTTGTTCGACAAAGTAAAATATTTTTTTTAATTAAAAGCTTCAAATGGACCCATAGATATTTGCACCTTATTAAAATAATTTTTTTAGATGCAACATACAAAACTAATTATTATTTGAAAATTCGAAATATAAATTAACTATTTTATTATTTTATCTATATTAAAATTTTATATTATTGTATTTTATATGTCTATATATTACATGTAGGTAAATCACACGATATGTCTCAATTGTCTCACACGTCCTCACATACATGCTTATATATTACCTACATTTTGCAGTTGTTTGTGAGAGAAAACTATCCATTTATTTTAAGTTAATCGATTAGTTGAATTGAGCATGAATTACTGTTTGTAAATATTAATTATATGAATCAAATTAAACATAATTTGACAACCTAAGAGTATCTGCCTGCCTGCTGGTTAAGTGGGTAAGGTTGAAAAGCAGTATCCACAGCATACGCGGCCAAACCATGAAAGAACAGAGTTTTTCTCATATATTCTACGAGCTGTTTTATCATCACTCCTCATACCCGTCTTCTTATTCTTTCATGTCGAAACTGACAAATTTTGGTATATTTTATCCGTATTATCCTAATTTAAAAAAAAATAAAAAATTCCATCACTTTTACTCCTTTATGTGGTAATTGGTGATTAGTTATCTTCATCCTATGGGTCTCAATGAAAATTTTGTGAGAGGGAGAAAAAGTTGAGAATATAATTTACTGTAGTATTTAAAAAAAAAAAGTTAAAGCAGTTGATTGTGATAGCGACATAATTACGTTTACACGAAAAATTACGTTACCTGATAGGCGTTAGACACCTTGCATTCATATGACACCTCTGTATCTCTGTGGTTCTATTTAAAAAAAGATCAGGGTCAAATGGAGTATTAATTATTTAGACTGCAACAATTAGAAAAAGTTTATAACAAATATTACATCTCAAATAGAATCCCTAGTACCGTCAACTCATAAATACTAGTTGACGGCTAAATAAGGCATTTATCCCATAGATCAACAAAGTCGCCGTACTTGACTCTTCACTAATTAATTATAAGTCAAGTCATCCAACTCTGACTGGTTATGAATTCATCATCACACCTAAATTATTTAAAATACTTTTCAAAAGAAAAGTAAAAAAAGAATGAGAAAACATGGAATATGAAATATATATTATATTTTCTAAAAAATAATTTAAGAAAAAAGATAAAATAGATCATGAAAAAAAGAATTACACCTCTTAAACAATAAAAAAGTTACAATTAAATATATTAATTTCTAGGTAACTAATTAACTAAAGATAACAAGTAAAATTCGTGATGCGACAATATTCGTGATGCGACAATATTTGTTAAATAAATTAATTTAAAATATATATATATATATATATATATATATATATATATTTGAAAATAAACACGAAAAATCATTAATTAGAATCCAAGCTCAAGGCATGAGCGATGGAAGGAAAAGGATGAGAAAAACAGTCCATACGGTCAACATACACAAGGCTTCCCTAGCTAGGCAATGGGCTACCCTGTTCGCGGACCGTTTAACAAACAAAAAGTTTAAGTTATCAAAACTAGAAGCTATGCATCTAATATCGTCTAGGATGAGATCAAAATAAGAAATGGAAGCAAAAGTATGCTGAATCCCAAGTATGGCCTGCTGACAGTCACTCTCAAGCTGTAGGTTGTCAATACCAAGATCTCTAATCCATTTCAAAGCTTCACGAATGCCCATCACTTCTGCTTCTGGTGGAATGAAGGCAGCTCTCCAAGGAAGGCACCTAGCAGCAATGAAACGACCCATAGAATCGCGAATGATAAAGTCGAAACCCATCTTGTTCCTGTTATGATCAATGGCTGCGTCGACGTTGATTTTGAGCAAGCCCGAGGGAGGACGTGCCCAGGCAGTACTTTCAGTAGGGGACCTGTTAGCAGCATTCACATTAGTATTAACATGAGACCATTCAGATAAGAAATGCTTAGCGCTATAACAGATATGGGAGGCCGAGACAATGGAATGATTCCAGATTTTTTCATTATGCATCCCAAATTTTCCAGCATATAGAGATAATAATGCACAGGTCATGATCAGATTTTGTGGAGAAAATAAGGTTCAGCCAGTCAATGAGGGAGGGACTGGAAACATAGTCAATCCCACCGATGATATCCCAGCAATCACGAGCAAGAGGACATTTTATGAAAAGATGAAATGCATATTCTTCCTCATGGTTACAGATTTGACAAACATCTGGGACATGAACCATCTTGGATTTAAGAATATCATGTGTCGGAAGAGAAGAGGAACAGAGCTGCCAAAAGAAAGTCTTGATCTTTGGAGGGAGCATAAGTGACCAGAATTTTGTCCAGCATGGAGATTGAGAGAGATCCAAGTTACCCATTAGGGAGTTGTAGCAGCTTTTGACAGTATAGATGCCTTTTACATCTTCAGTCCACAAGATTCTGTCCACTGATCGTGAATCAGATAATGGAATACTCAGAATTGAAGCAGTGACAGCTTGACCAAACAGAGATGCGATGAGGGGCTCGTTCCATGTGGAAGAATTAAGGATAATAAGATCTGCCACCTTGGTAATGTTAGCATAAAATAAAAAAATATAAGTAGAAGCTATCACCTATATATAAAATTGTATTTCTAAGTTAAAACACATAACCACTGTACTAAATTTTAAAATTGTATTTCTAAGTTAAAACACATAACCACTGTACTAAATTTTAAAAAGATTAAATTTTATATTTTTAATATTAAAATTGACTACCAAGAACTTGCGAATACAAAACAAAATAATATATGTTAACATTGTGTGTTCGTAGTCGTAGATACAAATTATAAATTCTTAAAAGATAAATTATGAATATTTAATATGTAAGTTGTGTATAGATACACTTCGCAAGGTGGATCCAGGTCCAAACAATATACATGCCGAAGAAGCCATGGTTGGCTTCTCTCCTCTCCCCAGCAACACCAAGCCGGAGCAAGTCCATCACGTCGATTGTAAGATTGTCCAGCACCATCGTTCCCCATTTACCAACTTGTCCCATATTAGCAAAGAAATCATTGCATCATATTTATAGAGAAATAAAATTCTACACAAATTGAATGATATTTATACAAAAATAATAAAATCTAAAATCAAATCATTTTCTCAAATTTCTCAAGTCTCTTCACCCTCTGCATGGACCTAATGAGCAGAGTTAGAAAAACACCTGCAAACAAAAGTGTTAAGGTTAACATTTGCAGTAGGAAATGTAAGGATACATAAAACATGAAAGACGAAATCTCTCAGATGGAAACGTTGTTTTTCACCTGCACCAACGAATGTTCCATTGGCAAACATTTGATTGCCTTGGCTGCTGAATGTTATGCCCACGTTGAGTAGCGTGCCGCCTAAAACCGTGTACATGGTTGCCATTTGTAGTATGGTTGCCTTGCGAGCCGCTCTTTCAGACTGATATGGTTATCGTGGTTGTAAATGTCAGAAAATCAAATGAGCCGGGAAGTTAAGTTATGTCTATCATGACTTTGGGCTCACGAAAATTATGAGCCTCAAAGTGATGAATGCTCATTGCAGTTCCAAGGAATGTTCATTACACTTGAATTTCATGCTCATTGGCAACAGGCAATATAAGATAAGTTCAGTCATGAAATTTCAGTAGTTATCTCCAAAAATCATCAGTAGAACCCATAAACTAGTTCTGAAAAATTGAACAATTACCTCGAGGACTCGAACTCGGAGCTTCAAATCTCCAGATTCAAGTTGTTTCACAAACTCCTCGATCCTCTGAACTCTGTAAGGCATCGATATGGTGTATGACCTTGCCTGCAATATATTATTATTCTGTTAAAAATTAAGGTTCTTAATCAATATGAAGGAGAAGAAAGAGGTGGATAGGCACATCGTCGGCTTGTTTCCTTATTTCCTGAACAAGTTGTGTTCCGCTCCGTTGCTTCTGTCTTAAATCTAAGAGCTCCTGAATGTAAAATTAGAATTTTAGATGCCAAGAATCCATAGGTACTTTCTCAGTGTTGGTCAGTAGCATTTAGCTGCGGGTGTGTGAATGGAATGCAATAATTCACGCAAATATTGTAAACCTGTGCATATGGGGCGGCAATCTTAGCAAAAGAAAAATCTGGGTCCAGATTGTAGCCAATGCCTGTAGAAATGCAAAAGACGGTATAATAAAGCAGGGTTCTTGTAAGCTTGTTCTCGTAGAAATAATACTATATGCTGCGTTATTGCGTGGTCATCAAAGCCACCACACAGTTTTCTATATTTTTGAGTGACGAGTGAAACCCGCAACCACTACCTGAGGGTATGCACTTTCCTTGTGACCCTAGCGGGCAAAGGACCAGAACAAAGAAGGAGGTCAACCTAGGGCAAAGGACCACGAGGAGTTAAACCAGCCTAGGTTGCCCATAGCTGACTGACTCAAACCAAGAAGGCCAATACCTGTTGGGAATCGAATTTGTAACCTTGCAGTTACCAAGTAAACTGCCTAACCAATTTAGTTCAAATTGCCCCAGTTTTCTACGTTTAATATGTGTGTGTGAGAGGGAGAGGGAGAGGGAGACAGAGAGAGAGAGAGAGAGAGAGAGAGAGAGAAAGAACCTTCAAGCGTTGAAAATGCCCTCAAGACAAAAGTGAAGGTGGATGGGAACCGGAATGGTTGGTCTAACGCGATAGCAAACAAATCCTGCAGAGCTTTCCAGTGTGAAATTGTGATGCATGCAATGGCAAGCGGAACTAAAGTGTGAAGGAATTATTAATGCAATAGTAACGGTTGACCGGAAAACTTGAATAAAAGTATTTATGTACTCATCAATCAAAATACCGTTTAATTCCTATAGAGAAGAACGAATTTCTATCCGGGTGCAGAACTAAAATTTCATAATACCTCGCCAATTGCTGATAGTGTCTGTTGTTGATCAGGCCTTTGATCTAACAAATTATCCAAGAAAAACTGCACCGATCTCCTCACCTGAGAAGCAGTAGGCATGCCAAAAAATTGGTCATTTTATAGAAACTTGTTCACACTTCAAGACAAAATTTTATCTAGAAAATTTCCATTTTGCGGTTTTGTAACATACGGATGACATGTCTCCGGTGGGTTGAAGCGCTCCAAGATCAATGAGACCTTGCATAACCTGTTTATGAAGCATTCAAATCTTAGCTAATGCACCGAGAAGAATCCATTCAATCTTTGTGTATAACAAAGACTATAATAATAACAATAATAATAATATCGGAGTATCAAAGTGAAGACTTGTAGACCTTTTTTGCGTCCTTTTCATAAACAGCATAGAAAATTCCGAGGAGCCTCTCTCTTGTAAAGTTCTTAATCTCTCCCATCATACCAAAGTCATAGTAGATTAGAGCTTCATCGACATCTATAGCAAGATTTCCCGGGTGGGGATCAGCATGGAAAAACCCTGTCCTTAGTATCTGCATAACAAGAATCAGAAAATTATTCAACGTAACGAAGGGAATAACATTTGTCCACCAGAAGTTAGACAACACACCTGAATTAAATAGGCTTCAATTGCTCGAGATGATATCCGAGATCGGCTAAAACCGCGTGCTTCTATCGCATCCAACGAGTTGATCTTTACCCCTGCTCATTAGGTTATAAATAAATTCAATGATTAAGCCCCCCGTGGTGCAACTGCTTTACCTAACTAGACAATGTAATGCTCCCGTGACACAATAATTACGATAAGTTAGTTTCTAAAATATACCTGGAACATACTCAAGTGTCAACACCTTCGTTGCGGTATAATCCCAGTACACCAACTGGAGTGGGGAAAAAAGAAGCAAATTTAGTTACGTATAATTAGTTGGAGAAAAGGAAACTAAACCAAAAAAAAAAATTAGTTTTTTTGGAAGGAAACATACAGGTATTCGGACCCATTTAATGTTTCGAAAGTCCCGTCGAAATCTGTCAGCATTCTTCCCTTCGTTTATATAATCTATTTCCTCGTACAATATCCTGAAATTTCATGAAAGCAAACGAGAGCAATATTAGCTAGTCAAGTTACTTTATATGACGAAGAACTAAAACTAGTGTTTTCGCTCACTCACTTGGAACATTCTTCATAAATTCCTATCCAGTCTCTGGATGGCCCACCGAGCGTTTCACTATTCTGAAAGTACTCAGCAATTAATTTGAGATTTCCTGCACGAAGGGAAGTCAAAACGTGTTGCCAACCAACGGAACGGTATATCCGGTTTCATAGGACATTAGGACTCACTCAGATCAATGTCGAATAGCTTTTTCAAACCAGGTCTCTGAACTTTCACGACGACTTTTTCTCCATCATGCAAGACAGCACGGTGCACCTAATCAAAGTTTCACAACATAAAAATCAGCACGACGATGCAGTATGAGGCGATTCGTATTTATGGAATAGTATCCATTTTTGCATGACGCATCCATTGTAAAGAACGTATTTGATTAAATAAAGACTTTAGACGATGTGCTGCTTTCACGATACAAAATAGTTGAAAACATGAAACAAACACCTGACCAAGACTAGCAGCAGCAATCGGCCGGTCTTCAAATTCCTTGAACAAAAGATCAACCGGAACTCCCAACTCCTTTTTAATGAAATCTTTTGCTTTAGTTGGTGAGAATGCCGGAACTCTATCCTGAATCATATGCCGACATTCGTTACGCAAAACATCAGATTCAAAGGCCATCTATTTCTGTTAAATGTTTCCAAGAGTACTATATTTACTATTTCACAGTAGATTAAGAAATCAAGATTGATTCTGTTTTTTTTTTTAAAAAAAAAAAATTATTTTTATATGGTACAATCAAGATTGCTTCTATGAAAACACAGTTATACCTGCAATTTGGCAAGCTCATCAACAAACTCACGTGGAAATAGATCAGACCTAGTTGAGGATAATTGTCCGAGTTTAATAAACGTAGGTCCAAGTTGTAGCACGCGTTCCCTTAACCATGAAGCGGTTTTCCGTCTTCTGTTTTTCTGGAATTAAATAACTTAAGACTCAGAACTCGTAAAACCAAATCAGCTCAAAAGTGAAGTAAACTTGACTGATCAAACAAATGCCCCAAATCCCCCAATTGAACCAAATCTCACCTGCTTATCTTCTGCAAAGCCTCCCACATATGTCCATTTGGCATTATCTAGGAAAACGCGCGCACGTAGTGAAATAACAAAGGACCATACATCTATACTTCTTTGAATGGAATTATAATTCTCGTTGGCCCAACTGAAGCCTTCATCTGAAGGCAAAACTTTTAGGTCATCGACGGGTGGAAGCTCTTTGGATTTTGTTTTTTTCATAACAGCTGGAGCTGCACCTCTCTTAACTATGCTTGCCCCATTAACAACTTGTTTTGTACCGTTCACTATTTCAACTCCATTTATTGACGGTGCTCTTTCTTTCACGACTTCACTTGTAGGTACCATTTCAATCGGACGACGATTCATACCTCTTTTCACATGGGACTCTCTCTGTTGCATCCGCACTAAAAACCCATGGACCCTTTCAGGTGGCTTACAGGAACGTCTCTTCAAATTCAACGAAAATAAAGGTGAAATTGACAGTGAAGAGCTGAGGCCATCCCCCTTTCTTCCATAGTCGATCAATTCCCCCTTGCGGCAATAGCAGCTGTGAGAAGCCAGTATTGCCGCCATTTTAGATACAAACCTGAAAATAAATCATTCATAAAACGAATTCAACAATCAAGAATCACTAATAAGCATCAGACCGCAAAATTCCCTAATGATACTCCTATCGAATTTTAGGAAACTTAGAATTGACTAAAGCCACAATCATGCCTTGCAGCAAGAAACAAAGCATAATTCACTATACACTGGGCAAAGAATTTTTCCCAGTCAATCAGCCTGGACTGCCTGGGGCCCACACAGGTTCCAGGGTGGCAATCATTGTAGGCAAGACGCAGGATTAAGCCTGGCAGCCGCAGTGAGAGTTTCACTCTCTTCAGTCTCTTGTAGAGTGGCTCCATGTGGGCATTGGTCCAATGGGTCGCTGAGTCACCTTGAGTTACCTTCCACAATCTTGTCGGGTCAGGGTGTGGGGCCCCTTTGAGGCGAGGAATTTTGCCTTTTGTGGGCAAGCATGGACTGCCTGGCACACTTGCACTGAATTCAATTGATGTAAATGATCATTAAGTTTAATTAATTGAACAAACCCTTTCCTCCCAGGTAATATATACCTTTTGCACATCCTACTTCATCTTCTCTGAACAAAAGCCTAATTACCAAAACCAAACATTCTTTGCAAACAGGAATCATATCATATCCGATCAATACAATCATATATGTTCCAAAACAATCAAAATATACCTCTTTCAACCTTAAAAATCAAAACTTTGATCCAGGTCCCACACACAAACACAGGGAATAACATGGAATAATTTTTTATTTTTTTTAAAGAAACTTTAAATGAAGTTGGGAAGAAAATAATTGAAGCACTTACAGCCTGTGGAGGATGAACCTCTAGAGTTGCCAGCCGCAAGATTTTGAGAGATTTTCTTGGACTTGTACAGCAAGAACTGAGGAATTGAATCCAGGAAGTTACTCCATTAGAACTGGGAAGTGGAACGACGAAACGTGCAAACTTGGTACAACTATGTTTCTCTGTTTTTAGCGTAATTTCTTGCGTTTTGACAAATACCAGAACCGTTGCGAAGAAACCAGCTAACCGACAAAGAAACTAAAAAAAAAAAAAAAAAGTATCTTGAATATGCACCAGTACTTACTAGGTACCCAGGTGGCGTTCGATGTGCTTCTCTATTCCCTCCCAACAAACCAAAACAATAAAGCCAAAAAAAAAATAATAATAATAAAAATAAATATTCACGTCAAATGGCGCACCACACAGTTTAAACATGATTTTTAATACTCCGTACAATTTATATGTATCATATATGATTGGCAGGCTAGTAGCTTGGTGTAAGAACTCAAAAATATTAGGCTCAAACTCATAACATTCTATTTAAAAAAAATTACTTTATGTCGCTTGATCATAAAATAAAGAGAGAGAAAGAGTTGGTGCAACTGCAAATGAAGGATTATTACTACAGTAAATACAGTTTGCGGGTCCCAAAGACGGATGCGCCACGTGTGCGTGGCTGTAACTAGTGTGCCTAGCAGGCGCATGTATTACGCATAATTTTTATTTAAGTCAAATTTATTTTTTTTTTCACATTTTCTTTTTCCTAATCACACTTACAAAAACTTAAAAAAAAAAAAAAAAAAAAAAAAAAACCTCTACTATGCTCTCATACTCATATGACTGGCTTGCACTCAACGTACGTGTCCATGTTAGTCGCCTCTTACACTCAAAGGGTCATTGGGAAAAAAAGAAAAAAGAAAAGAAAAAATCAGTGGTGAGCTGGCCAAGAGATTTGAGATTTTTTTCACTGAATTGGCAGGAAGAATGAAGATTGAAGAAAACAACCGGTGTCACTTTCTGAGGAGTACAATGTAAATTGTTTATTTATTTCTTTATTTTTGAGATGGCTGCTGAAAATTTATTTTGAGGGCATATCTTGCGAACTAAGCGACAATATCCGATTGCTTTCGTTAATAAAATATGTTTTTTGAGAATTATGTCTTAATTTCAACTAAAATTTGTACTTTTTATTGGTACTTTTGAATACAAGGCTTATTATGAGAAGTAGATAATTGTCTAGTATGATTTTGGGAATATTTCTGATTTGCTCTTCATTCTAGGTTTCTTAGGGTTTGCAGGTTCAGGTCTGAATACTCTGGTGAAAATGAAAGAATTGCAGGTAATTAGGTAAAAGGGGGTATAAAGTTAGTTATGCATTGATGGGTAAGTTAGGTGTTGTCCTAACTCCTATTTAACTAATCTTAAGCTCTATTGCCAATTTGGTAACATAAAAGGACAATGTTGAATTGTGTTTTACCACTTTCAGAGAAACATAAATGAAGTTAGAGGCTCATCTATGATTAATTGTGCAATCTGATTCTGAATATTCTGAATCTTAATTGGCATTATTTGTATGAATCTATGCTGGGAATTTGCAGCAAGTAAAGGCGTACAAATCTTAAAAGATAGAAGTGGAAAGATTTGAAGAAAGGTGATAACTGAATCGAAAACTGACAATAAAGCGAACTTGTGATCTTGAACTAAGAAAGCGTTTCAAGTATTGGAGTATGATCTATCTTGTAGACATGGTTGATTGTTTGTATGTGCTGAACCTTTGCTTGATCCTTACTTCCATTGATTCTCAGATTTTGTATAAGCTCTTCGGGCATTTCCTCGAGATGTAATTTGCGGATGCTGGCGATATGCTCAATTCCCTGTGGTAGCTGCTTTAATTCCTTGCAATGAATTAGATACAGCTCCCTTAGGCTTGGTAATGCGCCTTCCGCTAAACATATACCCTCTAATTGGTCGAATTCTAACAATTTCAGGCTGTTGAGCTTGGGGAATCCTCTTGCCCTGAAGTGCAGGATCTTGCCATTGTATGTGTTTTGAAGCTCGAGGAACACGAGAATTGGAAGTTCATCAATGCAAGAAAGTATATTTTCTTCTGATAGAGATGATCCCAAGTGCAAATGGGTGAGGTTCTGTAAGGATCCTAGCCAGTGAGGCAGCCCATTCAGCTGTCCGACCAATGTCAGCTTCTGAAGAAATGGCGGTGCTGAAATTAAGTCTCCTAGCTCGAGTGACTCTTCTTCATTGCTTGCGGTGATGCTTAGCCTACGGAGGCTTTTGAGCATTTGAATTGAAGTGCCGAGCTTGGGCCAATTAACTGCTTTCACCGCTTTAATGTCTAAGCTTCTGAGGTTAGTCAAATATCCAAGTTGCTGAATTATCTGATCATCTGCTATAATTGAAGATAGACTTTGTAACATCTGCAACTTCCCTATCCCGATAGGCACCCTCAAACCACATTTCTTCTCATCATTGCGACCTACAAATAGATGTCGCAACTTTTCCAAGTTGGATATACCTCTTGGTAGCCTCTCCACATGAGTATTCCTGACATCTAGCGTTTGCAGGTTCTGCAGTCTTTCAGTTGACTCTGGAAGACATTTGATCTTTGTTTCCCGTAGGCTCAAGTACCTCAAGTTAAATAGCCCAGTCAATGCATTTGGTACTTTCTCAATGCAAATTCCTTGTAGATCAAGTACCCTTAAGAATTTTAAATGTGACGAGATATCATTCAACGAGAATGAAGAGCATATGTCTCTTTTAAAGACAAACAGAGAACGAAGCTGGCATAATACTGTCCTGCTCACATGGAACTTATCTTGTCTGCAGGAGAGAGATAGCCTCTGTGTATTTCTCTCAATCCTAGAATCCTGGCCATTATATACCATGCAGAAATTCTCCTTCTCAGTTGTTGTTATGGCCAGCTCGCGCATAACATCGTGCACTTTTAAGGCCTTGACTCGTCCAGCTTCATTGGCATCGGTAACTTGGTTCATGCTTCGGAAAATGAGCTCTGCAAGGTAATCTTCTGCTACCTCCTCTATCAACATCCCTTGTCTTTCTATAATAAAGCCTTCATCAACCCATAGTCGGATCAGTTTCTTCCTTTTGATTGGGTAACCCTCAGGGAAAACACAGCAATACAAAAAACAGTATTTTAGGTAGAAGGGGAGATCATTGAAACTCAATGCTAATATGCCCTTCACTCTTTCAAGCATGGGATTGTTGCTCAGTTGCCAATTTAGACTGTCATTTACTTTCTTCCATTCTGCAACTGTCTTGTCTTTCGTACACATCAGTCCACCAATGGCAACTATTGCGAGAGGCAATCCTTGACACTTTGTTAGCATTGATCGAGCTAATGCTTCCAGTTCCGAGGGACAAAAATGATTCAATTCTGTGGCAAATGCCTTTTTGCAAAAGACAGTCCATGCATCATCTTCATTGAGAGGCTCAAGGTGAAATAAGCGGCCTCGAGGTCCTACTGAAGTTGCTACATTCTTATTTCTTGTGGTTAAAATAATTCGGCTTCCAAGGTTGTTTTCTGGGAATGCTTTTCTTATCCTACTCCAAAGATCTATGGCCCAAACATCATCAAGGACAACTAGGTACCTTCTACTACGCAAATACTCGATGAGCATCTCAATAAGCTGTATGTAAGCCATGGATCCCAAATGGTTAGGAATGTTTACCTGATCTGCTTTCAAGAGTTCTCTCACAATGCTTCGTAGCAGTTCTTCTATTCGACAAGCTTGAGACAGAGATATCCATGCACAACATTCAAAATCTCTCTGTACCTCTTGGTCATTGTAGAGTTTGGTTGCAAGGGTAGTCTTTCCAAGACCTCCCATGCCAACAATGGAAATAATGGTTTGTCGGTGTTCAGGTTCGTTCAGCAATTCAGACAATTGAGTTTTGTTTTCATCCATTCCGACAATCTCATCTTCATCAACTAGGATGGGAAAATCTCCATTATACTGCCAGCAGTCATTGCGGAAGTTGAAGCTCCTTTCCTTATCAAGGTTTTGACTAAATGCATACCTTTTACTTCTCTCTGAAACTTCGTGAACTTTTGCCTTGATTTTTTGTAACTTGGAAGAGATATGATTCTGTGTCGCAATGTTTCTTGGAAGATTGATGGCGTTTTTAACAAAGCTCCTGATCCCGTTGCCATGGCGTTGCATTTCTCTGAAATGCACAAACTCATCGATTATATTCTCCACTTGGTTTGAAACTTCTCTGACTTGCCTCACCCAAGTCTCCACCAACTCGCTCCTTTCTTTCCTTCTCTCTGCGTCTCTTATGAAGGATCTCATGAACTCTAACTCAAGCCTGATTTCTTCAATTTCATCACTCGCATCTCCCAACAATGCAGCCTGTTTGCAAAGGATGGTGGCCAACTTTTCAAGTAGGAAGTTTATAGCACCATCTGCCATTGTTTAAGATTGTTCTTTTTGGGGTCTTGGCACAATTTTGTTCAATTGTTCTTTTCTGAGTTTTGACACGGTTTTGTTCATTTGCAGTCCACATCAGAAATCTATTGGGGAAAGAGGAAGAAGGAGCAGAGAAAGTGAATGGAATTGAATGAGATGTTAAATACTTTGACCTGGCCTCAAGAAGACTTTCAGAAAGACTTCAACCACTCACTCCTGTTAGCATGAGAAAGAACAGTATAAAGGTATGTGCTTCCACTCTTTCTAGTTGTAAGTTGTTTTACGAGTCTTGATTAAGCAGTTAAGTTTGACTATAATGAGATAGTATACTTGTATCATTCCCCCTGTTAGCACACAGAGACCATTTCTAAACCATTTCTCCTTTGAAAAGAAGGTTAAAGTAGACATTGGAGCAACTGTTGAAATTGAGTCCATTTTAACATTTTGTTATTGTTCTTGCAAGTTGCAACTTCATATAAAACACAATCAAGTTCGACTCTCGTCTTTCTCAATTGTACTAAAAAAAAGTTGATATATATACTATACAACATTATAGTTCATTGTAATTCAGAAACAGATAGAATGGCTGAGGAAAAGAATACTCTATATTACTATAGTTTATTTGTCATAATTGATTTCAAATTTTGATGTTTGAACCAAATTGATCCAAGAATTACTCCCTTTAGTTAACAGATTATGTGCATATAAATAAATTGAAGGTACATAATATTTTAACTGCAAGTACTTGGTTATATTTGTAACAAGCTTGGAGCATATGATTTATACTCTCTAACTTGAAGGGGAGTGTTGAAACCCTAGGCTCTTTTAGGAATGAGTCAATTAGGTTAATAGTTTATTATAGCAGATATCTGTACAGTTCCTCACACTGAATACAATGAATCCCTTTATTCTTCCACATCATTGAACATGCTATCAACTAACTGATCTGCAGAATTGACTTGATATGATATTCTCCCTGATGAAGTGGCAATCAACCTCAATGTGTTTGATCTTATCATGATAAACTGGATTTGAGGCGATGTGTAGAGCTGCTTGGTTGTGGCATATCAGTGTCATTTGAGCAACAATGCCACATTGCAACTCTCACACGTGGCAAGGGCTTCATCACTGGACATGACAACAACATCTTGCTTCTTACTTTTCCATATTAACACCAATGAGCACACAAGAGCTCCTGTCAAACAGACAACCGGCCCAATTTACATCAGAATATCCAACAACTTGAACATGTCCTCTATTTTTATATAGTAAACCTTGTCCTAGTGCTCTCTTGATATACCTTTTTTTTAGTACTATTGACTCTGTTACAATGTAGTATCTGTTCAAAGCTACTTTCTCAACCAAATGAAGCACAAAGAACTAATATCGCCTCCACTGATGTTCGAACCCACCCCCTCCTATGTGGGGTGCAACCGAGTGCCACTAGACCACAAGGTCTTTGGCCTCTCTTAATACTTAGAACTCGAACAACAACATCCCATTGAGTATCACAAGAGTTCTCAAGAAAATGACTCAATACACTAATTGCAAAAGAGATGCTTGGTTGTACGCAAGAATCATAATTGGCATGGTACATCTTGGTCCATGATATTAGTATTGTCTCCATTCATATGATAATTTGGGCTTTGATGGCTTGTACAGCTATGTTAATTTGAACCCAAATCTTAATGCTTTGTGCTGAAACCTTAGGACAGAGGTTGGGCCTACCCATCTATTTGCACTCTATTTTATACTCTTTATATTTTGGATTTTTTTAAAGAATGCACCAAACTTGACATAGCTGGCCTACTGGCCCAATTGATTTTTGGATTTGGTAAGGTGTCAGATTGATACTAATATTTTTTGTTAGGTATAATTATGTATAGTCTGTCTAACTACACAAGGTATTATCTCCATAATATTGACACTATCAGTACAATCCCAAATAACATACATGATTGCACACAAAAATACTAGTACTATTCCACACCGTTTCATCTTTACCTTACATGACTCCAATTCAATTCAATTCCAAATTTGCTTGCTATGTGGCATGCTACTGTTTTGAGGTGTCACTGTGCACATAATGTCAGCCCATAATGGTGATGAAACAAGGTGGCAGGCACATATCTATCTATACTATACAAAGTAAAAGACCAGTCAATTCAAAGTACTGAAAATAGGAAACAAACTCCATCTATCCCTTCATAAACCATTTTCTATAAATCATTTTTCTCTAGTCTCTACCCAAAAAAATTTAAGGAAAATTAAAATGTCACAGCTAGTTCTTTGGTTCTTGCTGATATGCACTTGTACTGCCACTGAAAAACCTCAAGAACATGTTCATGTTGATGAAACTGCTTGTAAAGACTGCACAATTTGCCAATACCCTTATTGCATCAACAACCAGCCGGTTCTTCCTCCTCCTCCACCGTCGCTGCCGTTGCCGCCGCCGCCTCCTCTTTATCCGGTGAATTGTCAGCCACCCCCGGTGGCTCCGGTGGATTGCTGCCCTCAAAACATGGGGCCTCCACCCCCGGGCCCTCAAAACATGGGGCCTCAAAACTTGGGAGCTCCACCGCCGCCGGTCTACTATACATACCCGGAACAGTCTGCAGCCTCGGAGCCGCCATTGATGGAGCCTCGTACTTCCCTTTTTTCATGGTTTGTTGGTTCCTTGCCCATACTCATGGCTGTTGTCTTTCAAGGTGCTTGAGGTTTTAGGAGTAATGGATTGTGGAAGAATTGAAGTGTAGCTTCATCCATGCTCTTAAGCCTGTGCACACCACCTTTCATTTTAATTTATATCTGTCAAATAGTAGTTGTTAGTCTTCCTCCAATTTCCTAAATTTCAGTTTTTTTTCTTCTTAATTTTGTGATAACTTTATGTATTTAAGTTAAATATGTAATCCTTTGATTTATGAAAAAACTTAGTTGTCTGATTCAAACTAAAAACATAAATAGATAATTTCAGTGAAGAGTTTAAAGTCGTGTGCTCATCATACCAATTGTCTGACCAGTTAATTAGGGTTGTCTCTCTATATGATCCTTCGTTGCATGCAGATTTATTGTTTCAAACAGTTAGGATATCAGAAGGGAATTATAAATTATTGGGTTATTATATCATTAAACTTGCTGAATAGTTATTAGCATGAATGCTTCACAATTCCGTTGTCGTCCAGCGGTTAGGATATCTGGCTTTCACCCAGGAGACCCGGGTTCGATTCCCGGCAACGGAATTTTATTTTTTCATCATTTGAGATTTTAGTATTATATTGTTAGCGGCCACGAAAAATACAATAATTGATGTATATAATAAAGACAAAAGCAATTTCGAATTGCGGGGATAGCTCAGTTGGGAGAGCGTCAGACTGAAGATCTGAAGGTCACGTGTTCGATCCACGTTCACCGCAATTACTTTTCTTTTATTTAGGAGAAAAATGAAATACTCTCTGTAATATATGCTAAATCGACACCAAGTAAACAACTTCCGTTGTCGTCCAGCGGTTAGGATATCTGGCTTTCACCCAGGAGACCCGGGTTCGATTCCCGGCAACGGAAAAGTTTCATTTTGATTGGAGTGGTAATTCAATTTATATGTAAACGGTCATATGGATTGATTAAACGTGCAAGTAATTATTGTAGGCTAGGACTAAATTGTAAATTAACATTAGATTTTTTTTTTTTGAAAGAGAGATTATTTATTATTACATTTAATATTTATTTTGAAGGTATTAAATAGGACAATTTACAAAATGGAGAAATGTTGGACCATCACTGACCACAACTCACCACGACTTTATGTATCATACAAAAGTAATAATTACAAAAGGAAGAAAGAAAGATGCAATTATTGTTCAACCCAAAAAAAAAAAAAAATTACATTCAAACTATGAAAAACTCCAAACGAAAATCAAATCATTATTTGATCTCTCTTTTTTTGTGGGACCCAAAATAATAATTTTCTATATGCAATATTTAGGAAGCTAGGTGTCATGATGCAGATGATAACTCACATGTTTATAACAATATAATAATTGACATAATAATGGTCCCTCAAGAAATTATGACAAAACTACCCACGCACAATGCCAAAAATACCCTCATAACCCATCCACCGACAATCACCGCCGAGCCCCCATTCTTATCACTGGCGGTATCATCCGCCGGCTCGTCGTCGTCCGAGCTTGGCTCCGGCGCGTCTCCGTCATCTCCGTCGTCCACGGCGCCGCTTTTGCTGCTCTTCTTCTTCTTGGCGCCCTTGGGCGCCGGAGCTTCATCTGGCGACTCCGCCGCCGCCGCCTTGAAAAGCTGTCTCGGCTGCAAAACCTTGTCCAATTTGAACAGCGCGAGCGGCTCCTCGTCGTACATAGTTCCGGTGATCGTCGCCGTCACGACTTTGGTGTCGAGGCTCACGGTTTCGCCGTCGTTTTTGACGGTGATGTCGTACTTATTGGATCCTTCCGTCGCGAGTGTGTTGACTAGGCCGTTACTGGATTTCAGCATCGCGAGGGAGTGGTAGATCGGGACGCCATGGTAATACAGAAGCGAAAGCTTCTTCGCTTTCGTCAGATTTTTATACTTCGGCATGAAATCCTCAACGACTTTATCTTCAGGACAGAAAACGGTTAATCCAGTCTGGACATTTGACGTGAAAGTCTCCTCCGCGCCGGCCGCGGATAACAGATCCGCGAAATTTTTGCATCCTTGTTTCGTCATTAAAGTCGTTAAGTTCACATCGGTGGGCCCCGCGGCCGGGGCTTCCGCGGCGGGAGAGATAATGGCGTGGCTGATCTGGAGCACGGCGATTTTGTACGGCTCTTCGAGGAGAGATTTGACGTAAGTGGAGGTGAAATGACCGTCGTTGTCCTCGGAGGCGAATCCGACTTTGCCGCCCTTGAGGCTGGTGATGTTGACGTATCCGGCGGTGCCGGGGGCCTCGCCGGTGGCCTGGTAGATGGTGGCGGTGAGCGTGGTGCCGTGGTTCATCTGGTGGAGCTTTCTAGATCCGAAGTAATCGGCGAACACGTGGAGGGACAGGATGTTTTTGATGGTGAAGAGCGAGTAGTGCTTGTCGAGGAGGTCGCTCATGCCGGCATTGTCGACGGCGCAGACGGTGATGGTCATGCGGCGGTTGATTTCTCCGGCGAGGTGAGTTATGGTGAGGTAGTGGTTGAAGGTTGAGAACTCGGGGTGTTTGGCCAGGATTCGAGTGATGTTGAAGCCATTTGCGGCGGCGGAGAAGCAGAGGAGGAGGAATAGTGAGAGTGGTAACGCTGCCGACAATCGCTGCATTTTGGGGGAGCTAAAGTGAGGTAGCTAAGCTAGAGTGGCTTCTTTACACTATAGTATGGGTAAGCCAATGAAGACTAAATATAAAAGCTCCAATGCATTAATCAACCAACTCAATTAAATTAGTATCTTTTTTTAATAGCTCCATTTAAGAGAAAATTGGAAATAATTAATGATTACACCCAACATTTCTAATTATTATTTAAAATTATACTCGACCAACTCCTTTCACCTATTTAACACTTTTGAGAATTTCAATGAGGCCTAAATTGGCCGAGTTGGTAACTTATTAATCACTAGGTTTTATTTTTGACTCCCAGTAGTAATTTATTGGAGATTTTAATTTGAGTAAGTCATCTATACAGTTTTAATTAGAACGTTGGGAATTTCGATTTGAGTTAGTTATATATAGAATTTCACTTAGAACGCATATTTGAGTACTAGTGACAAACTTTCTCATAAATCAAAGAACTCCTATGATGCAAATCAAGATCAGTCTTGATCGTATATGATTTTGAGTAAACTCCGTTCTTGTAAGAAAGGTTATATGCGATGAGCTTGATCGAGTTAAACCGCACTCAATCATAACCTTCTGATTCAAGAATCATATTCCACCTCCTCGATCACCCATATTAGTTGAGCCCGCATGTGCAGCTCAACTGGTCACATGGGTGAAGTTTGTGAGATGAGAACCAGTGGCAGTCTGGGAGCAACCTCTCAAAGTGAGGAGCGAACTCCTTGTGTACAGCTAAGTTACCATTATTTACATCCTCCGAGGTGCTTTATTAGGCCAGGGGTGGGGGCCATTGGAGTTTATGATTCAACCTTTTGGGAGGAAAGAATGTAAATAAAAATTGATTGAATTACTATAGATAAGTATCGAACTGAAGTAGAATATAATTGATAATCATTTCTTAGCACATTTTTTTTTTACAGACTAATAATTGAATGTTAAATAGCAAAGTTTCCGACATGCATCACTTTTCAATAATTTTAGTTGTGTATGTAAATCAAGCAAACCAACAGTATAGTCACATGATAGTACCACATTGTCTTTAATGTTAATAGGCACCAATGCAACTATATCTAAATCACATGATATATAACTACTCCAAGTTTAATACTTTATGAGTTTATGCATCTCATTTTATCTGTTGTATACTTGTATTTCAAATTTAAGATGTTTTACTTGTTTTAACACCAAATTAAGAGTTTATTGAAATATTTTTCAATTGGGATTTAATCGAGAATTTCTTATCTTTTTTTTTTTTTTTGAAAACAAATTAAAAGAAATCGTAAATTCACACATCATATGTTCCCACAATCCAAGTCACCTTTTTGTTTTCATGTGTTTTGATTCCAATCATCATCAACTCGAATGTCCTTTTCGTACATAGCAGGGAAATGGCAGCCTTAAATTAATAATCAATTTAATTTTATACAAAATATCATTAATCAAAGTATCTTTGCATTGACAGATATAAAGTGGTTGTTCAATCCTGGCATATTTTGATCCTAAATTAATCCATCATTGAATTAAGATCCACTTTACAAGGTAAAATAGACCATGGTCCAAAACAACATTGTTTAAGCTAAAATAATATTGGTAACAATCATTTGCATTCTTAATTGCATACTATAGTCATTATGCAAAATGTTTATATACATTAACCTTTATTTGTATATAAGAGCATCCTTAGAGCATCCTTATCAGTGGGGTGTTTTCGCGGTAATTGAGGAGTTTTTGTAAGTGTGATTAGGAAAGAGAATGTGGGAGAAAAAAAAAAAAAAAAAAAAAAAAAAACAAAACTAAATCTGACATTAAACATAAAAAAGAATAAAAAAAAATATAAAAGGTGTATAACAGTTCCCACGCGCCCGCTGGGGCGGCAGTGCGCGCCAAGTGCAGGCGCGCACTGATGCTTCACTTTTTTTTTCTTTTTTTTTTTTTCTGACAATATTTTGTGATTTGCAGAGTGAACTCATCCCTTATAAACTATCTCCTACATCAGTTTTGAAGATATTAACAAGTTCATTCTCTGCCATTATTTCTCTATTCTCCATTGATGGAGATGCTCTTAGTAGTGGGTATATTTCACGGTAATTGAGGAGTTTTTGTAAGTGTGATTAGGAAAGAGAAAAGGGGAGTGGGAAGAAAAAAATAAAATAAATATGATTTAAAAAAAAAATAACAGAGGTGTCAGGCGCGTGCACTGCACGCGCCCGGTGGGTGCCTGCTGTGCGTACAACGCGCACAGCAGCGAACAAACTTCTTCAATCTGCACTGTTCCAAAATGCACCCCTTGCAGTTGCTCTCCAATTTTCTCTTTCTCCCTTTCTCACTCTTCCATGTAGGATTGCACTGTGCTATGAACCCTCCAAGCATCACTGATAGGAATGCTCTAAGTATATAAAATAAACATTATGGACCTACTATATAGTGAATGATACGGAGTAATATATATAATGTAACTACAATTTAATGTATATATACATTAATGCTTAGATTTATAATTAGGCAAAAACTTGTGTGAGACCGTCTCACCATGAGACTGGTCGGGTCGGGTCGGGTCAAGATGCAGATGTAACACTTATATGCACAAATGCCATACTTATATGCTCAAATGTAATACTAATCAAGAATAAAATTTTTGTTACTTATTAGGGTAAATGTAATACTTTTAAGGGAAAATACAATACTTTTACATTTCGATTTAAAAGTATTACATTTTTCCTCAAAAGTATTATATTTGTCCTTATAAGTGAGAGGTACTTGTCAACATTACTTATGAAAAATGTATTACTTTTTCTCTTATAAGTAACAAAAATTGTATTTTTGATTAGTGTTATATTTGAGCATATAAGTGTGAGATTTGCACATATAAGTATGACATTTGCATGGTGATTTGACCCGACCCGACCCGTCTCACGAATAAGGATCCGTGAGACGGTCTCACACAGGTGTGACCCTTATAATTATCTATAGCAAATATTATGAACATAATATTATTTTAATAAAAATATAGAATAAATTAAGCATTGTGAATCTAATACATAGTAAATAGATATGATGTAACTGTAGTTTAATGTTTATATATATACATTAATGTTTATGCTTATGAACATATAAAAAAAAATATTACGAACATAATACATGATAAATGTTATTAAACATTATACACTGGTTGGCATCATTAATAACTTAATATAAAACAACATCATTTTGGGACTTTAGTCTATCATGCAAAGTAGATCATGATCCACTATATAATTTGCGTAAATTATATTAGATGGCATAAAATTTAGTAAAAATAACATTATTAAATAAATAGGGTAAAGTAACTTTTTTTTTTTGGCTTCATTGACAACATGTTAATGATATAAAATTCAAACAGAGAACCCTTTGTTTGTTCTGATATCAAATTGAATGACTGGTTTAATTATCTTAATTAAAAATTTATACTAATAACGATCTTATATATTTAATATTTAATATTTATCTTTAACAAATTACTTTTTTGGGGGTTTTCAAATTAAATGTGGCACCGGATGTGAGCATAAATATAATATGTGCAATCCAACTATCAGCTTAGGCTTTTAGTTGAGATGGAGCACATGATTTAATTCCGGAAATTTTAGTCAGACACAAATCGGAGGCTGTAACAATAGGAATAATATTTTAACCACCCACAAATCTTATTTTAATGAAAACACCCCCAAATTTAGCTGAACTTAAGTTAAGTCCTTAATAATAAGTTCATTAATTAAAGAAGACGTTTCATAAGTACAACTAGACATGAACTGTTTAAACTCTATTATAAAATATGGCACATATAAAATGTAATATGATTGACCAAAATTCGATTAAATTAATTTTATTTCATCAAATGTGAATATATATATCAGTATACAATGTAAAAAAAAAAAAAATACCGAAAACGGCGCTAAAGTGAGTGGATCATGATTTTCGTATGTAAAAGTCACGATTTCAATTCTTGTCAACACTTTCTCAATTGAGCTTGTCACACATGATTTTTCTAGTGTAATTTATTTTTTACTGTGTGATTTACGAGTTATCACACATAAGTCCCTGTATATTAATTGTGAGTTTCTCTAGTCATAAATATATATTTAAAAAGAAAACAAAAGTAATAGGATTGACTTGTTACTAAATGCTAATAATGTTAACGGACAAAACTCACAAAAGAGTGAAATAGAAAAAAGAGACTGAGGATATATAAAGGCTACGGAATATATCCTTAACTTGATAGCAACACATACATCCATGCTGGTTTTCGAATATTTTTACAAGATTTTACAAATTAAATTGACTATAACATGTCAATTATCTTGTGGTCTAGTGACACGAAGTGATTTTCTAAAAAAATAGAAAATCATAGGTTTGAGCTTTAATGCAGTCGGTATTAACTCTTTGTGTTTCAATAGGTTGAGTAAATTTTGTGCATAATTGTAAAAAAATATGGTGATAATTTATTAAATATTTATCATTTTGGTAAATTTTTGTTTACCCCAAGAATATTGTGGTGGGAAACTATAGACAGGGGTGGGGCCCCAGAAAAACATGTTCTTCTTTAGACTTTGGATCTAATAGTCGGTCCAAAAATATGTAAAAATTTAATTTTACAACTCAGAAGTTGACATGGAGGGGTCACTCTCGTATGCAAGACGTGCACTTGCTGGTGATTTCCAGACTGTCATGATAATTCCCTCAAAGTTTTCTATCAATTTATTGAATTGATGTGAGAAGAAAAACAATATAAACACAATCATTTCCGGACAGAATTTCATGTATTCCACAAATACAATAATATCTCACAATTATTTATATTAAATAATGCATTATTTCACTCACATTCAAACATGTTTTGTCACAAAAATAGATTTCATGAGAGGTTAATTAAAGCCAAAAATAAGGAGAAAAGTGGAGAAGGGAGACGTACCAAATTAAGAAAACTTGAAGAGCCGAGTAATTCCAAACATGTTAATCAAATTATTGATTTAGTAATCAAAATGTTACAATTTTGACTTCTTGTGAGAGCGGCCTATCAGCTATGAGCAACTTAAATTGGTTTATTTCGTTGCGGTTCTTTGCCATTGAGTAGTACAAGATAAGATTTACCCAGTGCATACTCTCATGTAGTGACTGTGAATTTCTCTCGTCACCCAAAAAAGAATGAAAATTTCACAACATTTTATAATTTGAAGTGAAATTGTTCTATAATATTACTAATTTTTTTATTCAATTTGAAGAAACAATATATTATATTGGTAATAGCATATAGTATTATAGTTATAGGTCACCACAAGTCTAATCATTCGAGTTTATGAATGAAATAACCTTTTTTGACCACTACTTTTGAAATATGAAAAATTGTTCATTGGTAATATTTACCACTTAAAATAGTGGTTGGTAATACCATACACCTCCAAGAGTACGTGATCGATAATATCAAATACCTAAAAAGATCATTGAAAAATATATAGATAGATAAAAGACCGATATGACGATGCTGACAAATCATGACACGCAGTCAATAATTTTCAACTCGACAATTTAAAAAACTCTTATAAAACCAATCAGTCTATCTCAAACTATTTCATAAAATTTGAACTTGAATTGATCCGTTAACCACCCTATTATAAAAATTTCCAAGAATATAGAAAGAAAAAATATTTAACCACTCCTCATCCGATCTAAAACTTGTTGATTTAAATGATTGGGTACAGAGATTTCAACGAAGTAGCGTGTCTGGCAATTGAAATATGAGCCATTTGAGCTGTTGTTGTATGTACACTTTCTCCCATAATCTTTCCATTCATGCAACTTGGTTTTAGTTTCTTACTTTAATAACTTATTATATAATTTGTTTTCAAAAAAAAACTTATTATATAATTTTGAAATATTAAATTAATGCGTATATTATAAGGTTTTTTATTCTGCTTTAATTTTTGTGCAGAAGGGGACACACAGCAGTGTCGGTAGAGGAAGAGGGTCCCACATACATCGATGCCAGTTAACATGAAGATACCATATATCATAAAATGACATGAAAAGGCCACGCAATATAATTAACACAGGCCCCATCAGATATACCATTATATTATGTTAATTATTATAATTATTAATTATGTATACATTATTATTGGAATTGAGTGCTTAATGATGATTTAATTAAATTTATTATGCATCCATTATATCGTGGAAGCTTGATTGTAGATTTAATTTGCATATAATGCCAATTGTACTATTTAAGTAAATTATTGTGAACCTGCATGCATGTTTATATATAGTTTATCTTGTTAGGTGAGTTGTTGGTAACTTGAATTCATTGTTCATTCTCAATTTACCAATAATGTATAGTCTTTGCTAAGTTGGTAATAACTATGAATTCGTATTCATTTATTTACAATCTATTAATATATACCATAGACAGGATCTACCTTACATCGTAGATCATTGTCCAAAAATAACTTTCAGATTCTATATTTGTAGTTGACACATTATGTACCGTACTTGCAGTTGACAGTTTGTTTACCTGTAGCTATCATATTATATCTCAGCAATTATCAAGTTATTTGTTTATATGTACATAAACGGTTAACGGTAAGTACAAAATGTGTTAGTTGAAAGTACATAATTTTGTATCAGGATTCACAATGCAATATGAATCCTGATCCATAGTATAATAATATAAGCTAAAGTAGTAATTTAAATATTTTTTGCTATTTTGATTACTACAAGATTTTAAAAAATATATATTCACATTGTAATTTTACGCTACCCCGGCCCACTACACATACAGTTTGTGGTTCCTGACAAAAATTGTGATTTTCAATATGAAAGGGAAAGAGGTCAAGACTAGCTAGCAAAGGGTGAAAGTCAACATAGCAATTAGGCATGTTTTTGGCAAATACATGCAAACCGACACAAAATTGACAATTCACTTTCAAGTTACAGCTAATAAATTGCTAAAATCCTTGATAAATGAAGCTTATTCTCCATGGAGTGATTTGCTCTCTTGATAAATTCAAAAGGATCATACATATATGAAACCATCTTACATATATTTATCTATGAGACAGGTTAGATCGAAACAATATGAAAATGTAATACTTATATTAAAACTAACTAATTACAAATAATTACAATGTTTGCTACTTATAAAAGAAATTAAAATGTAATACTTATATTCGTGACTAGTACGTATTACACTTTTCAATATAAGTATTACATTTTTCATATTGACCCGACTCGTTTCACGGATTACGAGTTTTTGTCAATTAAAACTTTTTAAAATCTTTGAAGGCTTGATTTTATTTGTTTTTTTTTTTAAATATCTAAAATACCTTCACATAAAGTGTGCTTATGTGAAGTTTGATCAAATTTATAAGCATTTTAAACGTTTTGGACTAAAGTAAAATATCTTTCAGAGTCCAAAGACCCAAAAAAAGAAGAAGAAGAAATGTTAATTTTTCTTTTTCCACTTCTGTAATTCTCTATTTTTTTTTAAAAAAAAAATCCTTCATTTTTTCAAGTTGCTAAAAGACCCTTATTATTTTTAATATAGCATAAAGAAATATAAAGACAAAAAAACTACATAATTGTGTCAACAAGATCCTCAAACAGGAGAAGTCATAGCCCCTACGTAGGGACTCAAAGACGTGTAATCTAACGTGAGTAATTTCAAGACTAGATGTCATCCAATCAGCATGTGTATTTGCTTCTCTAGGTAAATGACAAATCCCGAAATGTTATTTTTAAATTGTACAAAGTGAAAAATCAAAGTTGATGATCATGGAAAGAATTGTCACTATGGGGAAAAAAAGTAGAATAAACTTAAACAACAACTACTACTACTAATAGAGAATTTCTACAATATTCCTAACTATTGTCCCATAGTACCAATGCAACCAGATATATACTGGAGTTCTGCTGTATTGTTCTTTACTGCAATTATTGGTTTGACAATGAGAATGTTACATTGTAATTCTTTCTTCTACAGAAATAATAATGATGTTTTGACTGGCAATGGACTTGGACTTGCAACTGTAATTAAGGCTGTTTTTCAAGTACAATTTTGGATGGGTATCAGTTTTTTTGGGAAAAAATTGGTGGTTTAAGCTGGTTGGTTTGATAAAAAGAAGGTGCAGAGTTGAAGTGACATATATATATATATATATGGATTCTGCCACTCTGCAACCCTCATTCACTTTCTACGTTCATTCTGCCCCTTCTTTTTGCTTCTGATCTTCTAAATTTTGGTGGCTGTACTGTCCAGTTTTGTCTTTCATATAATCATATTCTTTTCAGAACCTTCTATTTTTTTATTTAAATGCATTTTAATCAATACACAAGAATAATAATCACTAAAAGCAAACATACACATGCACCCACATACTATACTAAGGTAAATGATGAGTGTGCGTGGCAATTAACAGACACTGGTTTTTCCACCTAATAAATCATTAAAACAATATATAATTAATTAACCTCCCCATATAATTCTGTCGGCCCGGAGGTGTAGGTGCCCTAAAGACGAGAAATTTCATCTTTAATGGACGACAAGGTAAATGATTAGTGTTACATCCTTATATTATTATTCGAAAAAGAAATTAGAACAAATAAAAACTACAACTTACTAATTAGATCAGACCATAGACCTACAAAATTGTTTGGTTGTTGCATTTCAATGATTTGGGCAACCCCAAACAAAACTATTCTATAAGCCACCAGTTGCCTATATCAATGTATTATCCAACACTTATCTTTTACATAGATCCTTAGATTTCTCCGTTGGGTGTCTTACATTCATTTAACTAAACTATAAAACTAATCAACCTTAAAGGACATTCTATTCACCTTATACTAAAAAACAGACAAAAACATGGAGACAATGAGACCAAAACATCTGGTGATGCTTATTTTCCTTGTGCATTACCTCTGCCCAGGCGTGGTCTCAGACGACTCGATTCCCATTCCAGCTAGTAAGGACGAAGTGAACAGTTGGTTCACCGCCAATGTACAGCCCGCTTCAGATAGAAAGAACCTCGACCCTAAACTGGCTAAGGCTGAGAGTAAACCGAAACATATTAAGGTGAGTAAGGATGGGAAAGGAGATTTTAAAACCGTTTCAGAGGCCATAAAGAGCGTTCCTAAGGACAACACACAGCGAGTTATCATTTCGATAGGCGGCGGGAATTATACGGAGAGAGTTCTTATCGAAAGGGAGAAGCCCTTCATCACCTTGTACGGTGATCCTAAGGATATGCCGTCTATCACTTTTCATAGCACCGCTGCTAAAGACGGCACCGTAGGTAGTGCCACCGTGATTGTTGAGGCCGAGTACTTCACAGCTGTTAATCTTAACATATTGGTACGTTATGCTGTTATATATATATAGTTATAGCTGTTGTATGCCTCCTTTGCTAGCTAGGGTTACAATGAAAAGTTTAATATGTGTAAATTTTTGGACAGTGATTACCATTTTCTTATTTTATGTGAAAAGGGAGCAAATTTAGCCATGGGTTAGTTTCACATCCAACTGTGGGAATTACTTATTGACATTCTTGGTTTGAGTCAGTCAATTATTAACAACCTAGATTGTTGTACATTCTTGTGATCTTGTGTTGGCTAAGATCAAAAGGCAGGACTTCCTCAGTGCATATCCTTTGTTAGGATCAAGAGTTTACCACTGTGTCAAAAGTTATATAACTTTTGGCATAGTGATAAGCGTTTGTTAGGGTATCAGAGGGGTTTGAATCCCAAGAATAACATTTTAAGACTGATTGGTGCTGGGAAGGGAATTATTGGATTGAGGCTGGCAAAGGCCAAATCTAATACCGGGTGATTGGGGATGGTCGGGTGGAGCCCTTTAAAAGGCTTAAAAGGCCAATTAAGTAAAATGTTCTTGAAATGTGATTGTGGGTTTTTCTGGTCACCCGAAAAATGTAATATAGTTTATTGTTATGTATGTGTGAAGAATTCGGCACCAAGGCCGGACGGTAAAAGGAAAGGAGCGCAAGCAGTAGCGCTAACACAGAGCGGGGACAAGGCTGCGTACTACAACTGCAAACTATACGGATTCCAGGACACGTTTTGTGATGACAAAGGCAGACATTTCTTTAAGGATTGCTACATCGAAGGCACCGTCGACTTTATCTTTGGCAATGGCAAGACTCTCTATCTGGTATGTAAATTAAAAACCCATTAATTAATTATTAGTTTTTGTTAAGGCAGATCGAAATTAAGAAAACATATATATATGGGGTTCATATTTATTTTGTGCACGCAGAACACGGAATTGCATGTGCTGGAAGGCGTGATCACAGCACAAGCACGACATACAAACGCAGAGGACACAGGATACTCTTTCGTGCACTGCAAAATAACAGGACACAAAGAAGCCGGGTTTCTAGGCAGAGGGTGGATGGCCTTTTCCAGGGTCATATATGCCTATACTGAAATGACTGACGCCGTTAGACCCTTGGGATGGCATGGAGTGCCCGGCAAACCCCATTATGGAGGGTACGTAACCCAACATATATCCATCATTTACTATTATTATTATTATTATTGTTATTATTATTATTTTTTTTTTGTATTACCATAAACTCGCAATCATGTACCATATGAGAGTGTGTAGGAACCGCACGGTTCAAATTAAGAAGGTCAATGAGTTTGGGAGTGCATTTCTAATTTTATGTATGTTTATCTAATTGTATGTATGTATGTATTGTTGCAGGACAACCTATTTCGGAGAATATAAGAATACAGGACCGGGAGCTAAAATGGATGGTCGTCCCAATTTCGCTAAGAAGATGACCGATGAAGAAGTAAAGCCTTTCATCACCCTTGGTTTTATAGAGGGTTCCAAGTGGTTGCTTCCCCCTACCAAAGTCTGAACTCTTGTGCTAGCTTGCATGCATTCGCTACTACTTAACTATCACAATACATAGAGAGGGAATGAATAGCGGAGATGATACATAGATAGAGACATCAGAAGGCCGGATTTGTTTGTTTAATTTTTATTTTTATTTTTTTTATTTTTAACTTCCTCAGGGTTATTGCTAATTCTATATATTTTGTAGGAAATAAGGGAATGGTATACAATTTCTTTCTTGTTTGTTTTCAATTTTCAGTTGTATATTGATGTAATTTGTTTGTATGTTTATTGAGTAATGGATGTTTGTTTGGCTCAAAAACAAATATATTTGTATTTGTTGTAAATAAATAAATATAGACATTATTAAAGAACTTTTAGTTTCAGTAAATTGAAAAAGTAGTTATGAACAAATACTCATTGTGACAGAGTCGGTAGTACTCAAAAAAAAAGTTATTCCTTTCAAAAAAAAAACTTTTATTATTAATTGTAAATCTCTTTATCTTTGAATGAATTGTGAATAATAAGATTGTTAACTTTTTCTAATTTTTATTTTTCATGTCTTCTTTCTTACTTTATTATTATGCATACAATTATATGTTGTTATCGATAGTGTCTTAAGATGAGAACAGTACAATAATTCACGCGAGAAAATATTCAAATTCAAAACTCGTGGGTAGGTATGAGGTTCGAGGATGACGTGTGAATGCTTATTTGAGAACACGTACGTCTATATTATAGAACAATATAATGACTAACTACAAGTACATATATATAGCATGGTGCTATGAGCTAAGTCATCAACAATCATGTAATACTAATCTTTTAACTTGATAGGACATAGTTATATCTTGTACATATAGGTTAGTGTTTCTTAGTATATCATTTTCTTTCTGCCTAAATTGATAAGCATACACGATGGCATAGTGATTTAGTTTTGTGAAGTGACATGTGCATTCAATATACGATCTAATGCAATAATTTCACAACAAGAACCTCTAACCATAGTTTCATCATGGAGTTGGACTTCTTATTGAATAGATACATTTTAAATTAAGTTAATGGTGGGTCAGATCCATTATATTCATTAACATTAATTAGAACTAAATATAGCTCTACATTTAAAGAGTATAGGGTAGCCAGTAACGTTTGAATTTTCTTGAGAATTCAAAATGTGAGCACGTTTGGTGCAATTTTGATTTATGAAAGTTAGGTTAATGAAAATCTAATTCCATAATATCAAGGGAGGTAAAATCTCACCTGGGGATGTTGTAGGATTTTTTTTTTATTTTCTGGGTGACTAGGAATCTACCAAATATTTTTGTTGCATACAATTCAAGAATCTTTTGACATGGTTTATTAATTTATAAGTGATTTATTAAACCCGCTCAATTATTCGTTATATTTTTTCTTTTTAGTGGTTGCATATAACAATGATATATTAGAGATTTAAACAAAATTTCATAAGAAAGTTTAAACGAACCAAATATTTTAATTAATTTTCTAATTGATTTAATTCTATTGTCTCTAGAGTACCTCCAAATTAAACATGTACATTCTTGAAAATGTTTTCCTACAAAATTAATTGATAGGAAATTATCAAATATCTTTATCTGGAATCCTAGCTTCACCACTTAATAAAAAAATCCAATTTAAACGAGTTGGGAAACAAATATATACATATCACTTGCCACTTCTATTTATAATACATCAAATATTATCATTTTATAAAAATCTTATAAAATTGGGTCTAAGTAATTAGATCGACCCATCAAAATTGGATGTTCATTTGTGCAATGCCACTTATTTTATTGTAGACCATTCATCAGTAACTGCATTGTTGTTTAAGCCAGCCATCAGATGCATCATGCATGCCTAAATCAAAGCAAAATCACACACTTTTCTTGTTGGCATCCTGACTTTACTATTTTTGATGTCTCAAATTCATTCCCCTAAACTATATACGCAATCACACAACAGCAAAAAATTTCAAACTAAAAAAAAAAAATGGCTAGAAAAAAGATAGAAACAATGAGGATAAATCAGCTAGTGATGGTTTCTGTGCTGCTGCATTACCTCTGCCCGGGCGTTGTGTCAGACGACTCAATTCCTATTCCAGCTAGTAAGGACGAAGTGAACAGTTGGTTCACCGCCAATGTACAGCCCCCTTCAGAGAGAAAGAACCTCGACCCCGCTCTGGCTAAGGCGGAGACTAACCCCAAACATATTAGGGTGTCTAAGGACGGGAAGGGAGATTTCAAAACCATTAATGAAGCCCTAGACAGCGTCCCCAACGGCAACACACAGCGAGTCATTATTTCATTAGGCCCCGGAAACTACACGGAGAGACTGAAGATCGTGAGGGAGAAGCCCTTCATCACTTTACACGGCGACGATAAGGACAGGCCGTCCATCATTTACGGCAGCACAGCCGCTCAAGACGGCACCGTTTACAGCGCCACGGTCATCGTCGAGGCCGATTACTTCATGGCTATTAGCGTTAACATCATCAATTCGGCCCCCAGGCCGGACGGCGTGAGAAAAGGAGCTCAAGCCGTGGCTCTAACGCAGAGCGGCGACAAGGCCGCGTTCTACAGCGTGAGACTACACGGATTCCAGGACACGTTTTGTGATGACAAGGGCAGGCATTTCTTCAAGGATAGCTACATTGAAGGCACCGTGGATTTCATCTTCGGGAATGGGAAGACTCTGTATGTAGATACAGAATTGCACGTGATTGAAGGTGATAATATGGCGGTGATCACCGCACAAGCACGGCACACAAAGGCAGAGGAGACAGGGTACTCTTTCGTGCATTGCAAAGTCACAGGGGTTGGGGAAGGGGCTTTACTAGGCAGAGGATGGATGGCCTTTTCCAGGGTCATATTTGCCTATACTGTTATTAGTGATGCCATTAAGCCTGAGGGGTGGCATGGGGTCCCGGGCAAAACCCACTATGGAGGGTACGTAATAACTAAAAATCTAAACTGATAGTTGGATTGCACATTTATATATTATATGCTAAACGTATCCTTCCTTATTGATTGATTTGGTGTTATTTATTTGTAAATGCAGAAACACATATTTTGGAGAATATATGAACAGCGGACCGGGAGCTAAAATGGAGGGGCGGCCCAATTTCGTGAAGAAGATGACGCAAGAAGAAGTAAATCCATACGTCAGCCTTGGTTTCATAGAGGGTTCCAAATGGTTGCTTCCCCCGGTCAAAGCTGCACCTGCAAGGAAGCTAAGCCGAGTTGAACTTTAAAAATTTAGGCTTGGACAAATTATGAAAATCTAAAGTCTGAACTTAGGCTTAGGTCTGTGTATAGGCTCTTTTTTTAGGCTCAAGCTTGAGCCTACAGTTTACCTAACTTGGCCTGAAGCTTTTTTTAAAAGCTGTATTTAACATATAGCCGCTTCAAAATAGGCTTTGATAGGCTTTGGGTCTATTTAAAGCTCTTCCATTTTTAAGTCTTTAATAAAAATATATTTGTAAAAAATTTACAAAAAAATACATAAGTTCAATTGTATTATTATTTGTTATCCTATATAATATCATAAATAATAAACAATCAATTCATATAATTAAGTTGCGATATTTCATTAAATATTATGATGATATTTCATTAAATATTATGATAGTAAGAACCGTTAATAAAAAAACAATAAGAATACATACATCAGAGATTTTAGAGGTGGAGGGTTAGAGTTTGGTAATTATCTATACTTGGAATTTTATAGGCCTGAAAGCTGAGCCTGATATATATATGTCTGACCTGTTTAGTTTAATAGGCTTTTGAAATTGGCTAGCCTTTCTACTAATTAAATGAACTAGGCCTAACTAGGCTTTAATTAGGGCTGGACATGGGCCCCTATATAAGAGGCCTAACCTATTCCTATATAAGAGGCCTGACCTATTCCCATCCAGTCAAAGCCTAAGCTCCCACCCATATATAAATGCTTAATTGCATTTGCTGCTTTACCGTCGTAATACATAGAGAGTAGCGGGAATAATATATAGATGATGTAACAGAAGAGGATTTGTTTTTGTAATGGGTAGTTTTATTTTGTAGGAAATTAAATAAGGGGATGGTCTACAAATTTTTTTCTTATCAGCAATTTTTAGATGTATTTTCTTTCTTATTAAGTTTTTTTTTTTTTTTTTTTTTTTTTTTTTTTTTTTTTTTTTTTGTTTAGGAGTTTGGTCTTGATTTAATATCTTTATGAGGGAAATATATATAGAAGGAAGAAAATTCAATTAATTCGTAATTTTACCTTATTCTCATTTCTGTCATGCTATTGATCATGTATGTTATGCAAAAGTAAAATACTATTTACCCCTAATGTATCCTCTTTTATTTAACACTGGGGAAAAACTTACTTCAATAAGGATAGTTAGATTTAGCGTCATATTTGGGACTTGATCATATGGGACTTGATCATATGGGTGAAAGACAGAAATAGGAGTGCATGGCAGTTAATTGAAAAAAATAGGAACGAATTAAAAAGTTGACATAAGTAAAAAAAAACTCACTTGGGACATTGTGTTTGTAAGGTCAGAAACGTATGTTTCATTTGTGTTCTATTTGTTTTTCGAAATACAGGATCCAAACGCAAGTGGACTTGCGTTTGACGTATAAACGCATGTACCACTTATGCTTAATTTTTATTTTTTATTAAAAAAAAAAAAACGCATGCATCCTCACTAGAGACGAGCCAACTTTACATATATAATAGCTTTGAGGATATGATGCACTACCCTATCTATTAGAACTGCCTCTCTTTTATGTCTTTTCACTGTTAAGTCTCTTGTAATAGCTAAATTATCTTAGCCTATAATTCTATAAATATAACCTCATTATATTAAGAATAAGGTCAATACTTTGCTAAATTTGGTGTAAATCGTATGGTCAACCCCGAGTGATTTTGAAGATTTTTTTTTTCAATTAACGCGAATATGAAAAGCTATTCAAAGTAGCATTTGCAAAGCGCTACTCCAAAATTCTAACTTACCAAACACCCTTTTTGATATTTTAACTTTGTTAAAACTTCAAAAATGATTGATCTATTAGTTGTACCATTTACTTTTTTTTTTAATAGGAAAATCAATCATTTACTAAACACCCCAGTAATATTAGTCCAATAAGATCTAATTAGATTTTTAAAAAAAAATTCATAGTCAAGACCTAGAAGAAAACACTTACAATCGACACAACTAGTAGGGGACAAAAGTATTATCCTTGGAGGAGTCTAACATAAAGCATTATCAATACAAGTTGAGAATAGGTTATTAATTAGTTCTTTAGTTATATATGCATATATGATGCATGCAGAATTGCAAACTAAAAAAAAAAAGTTTCCTACACGTACATGCTATAATTGTAACAGAAATCCTCGAAGTGTAGTGTACGAAAGAAATCAAACCACTCCTTTTTGATGTATGTTCGTTCTTTACTAGCTTCAACTATAAAACCCTGAGCACAGATGTTCACAAGCAGATCGATAACACAATATATTTGCAAAAACATCTTCAGATCCAGTAAAAACAAAAACCCTAAAAAAAAAAAAAAAACAGTACTTTTGAACATTGCATCGTTCGCATGGCGACAAACACAGTACTAATAAATGTTGTTAGTGTTATTATTGTTTGTGTAGTTGTGTTTTATCCGGTCAATGTTACCTCAGACGACACGGTTCCTATTCCTCAACAAAAGTCCCAGGTAGAGAGTTGGTTCAAAGCCAACGTACAACCCCTTGCAAGCAGAAAGGATTTGGACCCTGCCCTCACAAAGGCCGAGGCCGCCGCAGTTCACATTGGGGTCGGAAAAGGAGGCAAATTCAAAACCATTCAAGAAGCCGTAAACTCCATTCCTAAAAAGAACACAAAGCGTTATATCATTAACATAGCAGGTGGGACTTATAAGGAGAGAGTTAAGGTCGACTACGATAAACCTTTCGTCACCTTCTATGGTGATCCTAAGAGTAGGCCACTTGTAGATGCTGCTGGCACGGCTGCTCAGTTTGGTACTATAGAAAGTGCCACTGTGCAAGTTTTGTCGGATTACTTTATGGCCGTTAATATTGACTTTAAGGTAAGTATGTACATAAACAAACACTACAGTACGTTGATCACATAATGTGGAAAAACAATAGTAACTAACTCACTATCAGAGATGCCCACTAAATAAATTTCGCCTTATGATCATAAGGATGTGAATCAATTAGATTACTCATTTACTCATAATTGATCGACCTAAATCAAGAGATAGGGATGAAAATAGGGCGGGACGAATTGAACTTTAAAAAATTAAGCATGGGCCTGCTATAAAAATTTTAAGTATGAGTCTGGGCCTGGGCCTATATACTCAGGACGTGGAACGTTAGAAGTCCGGAGACGTCGGTGGGGCAAATTATTGCATGGACCATGGTCCACACAGCTATGTGAACCAAAAAAAAAAGTACATTATTTTTGTGCTGAAGGTACATTATTTGATAGTATATAAAAAATAATGTACCTTCAGTACTTAAATAATGTACTCTAAAATAATGTACTTTTATATATTAAAAATGTGTTTTTTATTTTTGATCCACACAGCTGTTTGGACCATGATCCATGCAATAATGATTGCGTCGGTGGGACCTCGAAAAGAGTTATCTTTTCTAATTAACAACCTACTTCAGACAACAAATTAGTGATAACAATGACCGTGAAATGAGATTTACGAATTTATCTTTGCAACAGTCAAGAATCGTAGTGACAAGGGTGAAAGTGAGATCAGAGAGACAGGTTTACAAATTAGTATTTAAAATTAGAGATTTTGGAGGTTAGGATTGGGTAATTGATATACTTGGGTTATATTGTAAATATAAAAATTATATTAAGTATTAATGTGTTTTATATATATAAACAAGTCAAGCCTATAGTCTTGAAAACTAGGCTTTGTACATGGCTAGACTTATTTAACTAAATAGTCTTTAAAATAGGTCTAAGTCTGGCTTTCTACTAAATAGGTCAAGTCGGACCAGAGGCTCGGACATGACCTATTTTTATTCCTACCAAAAAGGTCAATAGTCTGTTCATGTTAGGAGTCGAACTTGTAATTTTGTTGATCAAATTAACAATCCGAATTCGATCAGTTGTTATGCCATGGACCCGGGTCCACCTCACAAGGTAGACTCAGGTCCATTTTTACAATTTTAGAACTCAATGTTCACAATTACAGAACTCTATGTTCACAATTACATCTAACTCTATATTCACAATTTCATAACTCTATATTTAATAGTATAGAACAATTTTTGAATCTATAGAATAAATATGTGAATATTGAATGATGTAATTTTGTATATTGAGATCTAAAATTTTGAATATATAGTTCTAAAATTGTAAATATAGAGTTCTAAAATTGTGAAGAACCTGAGTCCGCTTTGCAAGGTATACCCGAGTCCATAACAGATCAACTTGGGCGGCTACCTAAAAATAAATTTTTAATTTGTTGTTTGGCGTTGTGTGTACAGAATTCAGCTCCCAGGCCCAGTGGTAAACCGGGCCAACAAGCTGTGGCTCTGACCATTGCCGGTGACAAGGCTGCGTTCTACAACTGTAAATTTTATGGATTCCAAGACACCCTTTGTGATAATATTAACAAACATTTCTATAAGGATTGCTACGTTGAAGGCACTGTAGATTTCTTCTTTGGCAGTGCCAAGACTATCATTTTGGTAAAATCTTTAATCTAAAATACATATAATTGAAGGGCCCTCAGGTTTAGGGTTTAAACCTAATATTAAAATGCATGGATTAATTGTGTTTTGGATTTAATTTGTTGCATGGGGCGGCGCATATATGCAGAGCACAGAAATGCATGTTATCCCAGGCGACACAATGGATTATGTGACGGCACACGCTAGGAAAAGTGAAAAAGAAGACACAGGATACTCTTTCGTACAATGCCGAGTTACCGGGGATGCCAAATCTAGAGTTGCATACCTAGGCAGAATTTGGTATCCTTTTGCTAAGACCGTATTTTCCTATTCTGATATTTCTGCTGCCATTAGACCCGAGGGATGGCTTGGGATCCACAACAGTCGTACCGATGGAGCGTAAGTCATCTCATTATATATATATATATATATATATTATTGTTCCTTTTTCCAGGGAAACCCTAGACACTAAACCTAATCGAGGGTGTGCTGTGATAAACATAACTTTGTGATCTTTTTGTAAACCAATTTAATTTGTTCTAGTGGACTCGAACCAATAAAGCTAATATACCTACATTCACACGGATAGTCAAACTTATAATCTTGTGACTGTATGCAGGTCAGCATACTTGGGAGAATATAAGAATACAGGGCCAGGATCTGACATGTCTAAACGTATAAAGTTCGTTAAGAAGCTGACAGATGCAGAAGCGAAGAAATACCTGACCCTGAGTTACATAGAGGCTTCCAAGTGGTTGCTTCCCCCAATCACCAAAGCTGTTCAAGACAATTCAACCCACTTTCGATCAAGGTCAAATTAAAACAAAACAACCTGCGAATTCAAGCCTAGCTAGTCTTATATATACTTTACAACGATCGCATACATGGAATACATATATATATATATAGAGAGAGAGAGAAAATAATGTGTTGTATGTCGACCAAGAAACAATGCGACGGCGGCAGCCCTAATTCAAACTCACTTCAATGTATGAATGCCCAAATTGAGTAATTATTGCTTTATTGCTAATTTGGATAGTTACAACTTTCATGAAAAAAATCATCAAGACTAATTCCAATGTTATGAAGGTGTCAATACATGCTCGTCCATCCATGGCAGAATTCCTTTCCAGAGTTGTATATATTGTTGTGTGTCTGGTCTGGCGTTGTGCATGCCCGTGCAGCCTTGCTTTGTACCGTATTTAAGCACGATTTGAAGCATTTTCGGTTCTAACACTAGACAAACTCTAGTTTTTTTTTTCTTTCATTTCATTCTAAGTTAACTAGCCTTGTTGAGTTTTTTTAGTCAAACTAAATGACTAGTGGTTGTTGGTTTATGGTACTCAAGAGTGAATCAAGTAAGGGACAAAATTATCGTTCTTAAGACAATACAATAATTAAGAATATATCAAATATGACAAAGGTATTTTGATCTCCAAATATTTAATTTCTTGAAAATGGACAAACTGTACTCTTTAATTTATACACACAAAAAGCAAGTGCGTAGAAGAACAAATTCTTCTGTGCAGAGTGTATCTATATATTGGAAGAATATGTTGCATTGGCAACTCTAACAAACACGTACAAAAGATAATTAAAAAATAAAAAAAAGAATTGGCATATGTAATCTTTCTTGATCTTTGTTTTTGACACAGAAGCTGGCCCAGGGGGAATCGTCGCTTGTGAGGATCAAACCCGGATTCTCCCGAAATCCTTCTCCACAAAGAGAACTCATTTGCCACTTGAGCTACCCGATTGGGTTAAAAGAGGTCGAGAATTCAAACCCCCTCTTGTATGGAAAAACCAATATGGCCAGCACTTTGCCCCTTAATTGGGCCGGCCCGGTGCGAATGACGATTAGGCTGAGTATGGTACGGGCTTAAAGGTGCTTCCTATGAGTTAGGGCCTGCTCAGGATACCTCATGGTCTAACCAAAAAAAAAAAAGGAAGAGACAAATACAATATATTTATTTTATAAAAAAAAATTTATTACCAAAAATGATAAATATGTAGTTGAATAAGTTTTATACTATTTTAACTATCATCATCACCATGTCACCCTCTTATTTAATTAAAATTCTCCACCATGTACCCCTTCAACTCTCATTTCTACTCTACAAAAAATAACATTTAATTTCTTTTTTGTCCTAAATTTATATGCGGTAGTCCACTTTCAATCCTTCTTATAGAGAACATCCTCATTTGGTCCTTGTATTATTGTGGCAAATCCCTCTTAAGAATAACAGCCCCAACTTCCCTCCTGTGAAGAAGAATCCTATACTCAACCGAAGAAATTAACTCCCAGATAAAGTGCACCACCCATTCTGAGAAGCCCAATTTGTAGAGAAAAGCCCTTAGGAATTCCCATCTAACCTTATCATAAGCTTTGCTCATATCGAGCTTGACCCCGACGAAACTAGTTTCCTCGCTCTTGCCTTTTTCTTTTCAAATAATTAATGGTTAACTTCATACGCAACCATGACATTATCCGTAATCAACCTACCCGGAATTAATAAAAGCTGTTTGAGAATCAGAGACTAGGAAATTAAGCAAAGGTTTGAGACGATTGGCAAGAATCTTCGACTCAATTCTATACATAATGTTGCAAAGGGCAATGGGACGCAGATCACCCATGCTTTCAGGCTTTGCTTCTTTAGGGATGAGGACAATCTGGGTGAGATTAAGATGACCTGGAAGGAACCTGTTCTAAATCACTCATTACAGAAGTTCAATCATTTACTAAACATCCCATAATATTAGTCCAATAAGATCTAATTAGATTAAAAAAAAAAAAGTTTCAAGTCAAGGCCTAGAAGAAAACATTTATAATCGACACAACTAGTACGGGACAAAAGTTTATTATTCTTGGAGGAGTCTAACATAAAGCATCATCAATACAAGTTGAGAATAGGTTTTTAGTTCTTTAGTTATAGATGAATATATATATGATGCATACAGAATTGCAAACTAAATAAAAGTTCCGTACACGTACATGCTATAATTGTAACAGAAATCCTCGATGTGTAGTGTACGAAAGAAATCAAACCACTCCTGTTTGATGTATGTTCGTTCTTTACTAGCCTCAACTATAAAACCCTGAGCACAGATGTTCGATCACAAGCAAATAACGCAATTCACTTGCAAAAACATCTTCAGATCCAATAAAACAAAACAAAAAACAAAAAAAAAACAAAAAACAAAAAACAAAAAACAAAAAAGAAATTATTATTAAAAAAAAAAAAGTGCTTGTGAACATTGCATCGTACGTTCGCATGGCAACAAACACAGTACTAATAAATATTGTTAGTTATATTGTTTGTGCAGTTGTGTTTTGTCCGGGCAGTGTTACCTCAGACGACACGGTTCCCATTCCTCAACAAAAGTCTGAGGTAGAGGGTTGGTTCAAAGCCAACGTTCACCCCCTTCCAGTGAGAAAGGGTTTGGACCCTGCCCTCGCAAAGGCCGAGGCCGCCCCAGTGCACATCGCGGTCGGAAAAGGAGGCAAATTCAAAACCATTCAAGAAGCCGTCGACTCCATTCCTCCTAAGAACACAAAGCGTACTATCATTAACATAGCAGGTGGGACTTATAAGGAGAGAGTGAGGCTCGACGTGGGTAAACATTTCGTCACCTTCTATGGTGATCCTAAGAATAGGCCACTTATAGACGCTGCTGCCACGGCTGCTGAAGTTGGCACCGTTTACAGTGCCACTTTGTATGTTTTGTCGGATTACTTTATGGCGGTTAATATTAACGTTAAGGTAAGTACATAAACAAACAGTATATATAGTAGGTTGACTAGTTGTGCTCACATAATGAGGAAATTAAAACAGTCACTATCAAAGGTGTGTACTAAGTACATTTTATCTTATAATCTTAGTCAACAAAAAATCAGAATGAGATAAACTAGTTAGATTACCAATATTTAATTGACCTAAACCAAGAAATAGGAATTAAAATAAGTTGGGCCAAACCGAATTTTAGAAAATCAAACTTGCGCCTGCTATAGAAATCTAAAGTCTGAATCTAGCCCTGGACCTGTATACTCGTTATGCCTCAGAAAAAAATTAGTGACAACAATGACCATGATCGCAAAGGTGAAAATGAGATCCAGAGACATATTTACAAATTAGTATTTAAAATTGGAGATTTTTGGAGTTAAAATTTGGTAATTGATATATATATGTATAAAGTAATGCATGTAGTCTTGAAGACTAGGCTTTGTACATATAGGCCTAGGCCTATTTAACTAAATATACTTTAAATTACGTCTAAATTTGGCCTTTTTACTAAATAGGTTAATTGGGCCATAAGCCGTTATGAAGGAACATGGCCTATTTTCATCATGCAAATTATTGTGTAGACTATGATCCACATAGTTGTGTGGACCATGAATGCAAAATACATTTTAATATACTAAAAGTATACATTATTTATGTACTGAATGTATATTATTTGATAATATATATAAAAAATCATGTATTTTCAAATAATGCACTTTGAGTATATTAAAAATGTACTTTTTATTTATAGTTCACACAAATGTGTGGACCGTGGTTCATAGAATAATGATTGTGTTTATCCCTACCAAAAAAGCCAATAGCCTGCTCGTATTAGCCTATTAAGAGTCCGATGACGTTAACAGTCCGATCAACTTGACTGGTTAGCTAAAAATCAATTTTTAATTTGTTGTTTGGCGTTATGTGTATACAGAATTCAGCTCCCAGGCCCACTGGTAAACCGAATCAGCAAGCTGTGGCTCTGACCATCACCGGTGACAGGGCTGCGTTCTACAACTGTAAATTTTATGGATTCCAAGACACCGTTTGTGACAATATTAACAAACATTTCTATAAGGATTGTTACATTGAAGGCACTGTAGATTTCTTCTTTGGCGATGCCAAGACTCTCATTGTGGTAAAATCTTTAATCTAAACATCATTCATTCACTATACATATAGAACTACATGCACCCTCTAGGTTGAATGTAGGGCCCATTTTTTTTTTTTAATTTGCGTGGCCCTGTGCGTGAATATTACGGAGTAGAATTTTTTTTGAATAATGCGTAGTAGAATTTAAATCAGATGAAAACCTAATTTTGAGCCAATATAATCACAAATATATATACTAACTATTTGGCCAGCGTTGGACTAGGGGCCTCCAAAATTTTGGAGTCCTGTGCAGTTGTTCATCTTGCACGTCCTAAAATTCGGGCCTAGTTGAATGTGAGTGTACTGACACAATAAATACCTGTGGAGTTCAAATCCTTAATGAGGGATGATCTTAGCTTTGGAACAATAAACAAACACTCAGATCCTGTCCATTGAAGCACGTCCCATGATTTACCCTATCTCTTAATCCCAAGACAGGCTAAGGTTTAGGGTTTAGGGTTTAGGATTAATTGTGTGTTTGGATTTGTTGCATGGGCGAAGAACACAGAACTGCATGTTATCTCAGGCGACAATATGGCGATGGTGACGGCACACGGTAGGAAAAGTGCAAACGAAGACACAGGATTATCTTTCGTACAATGCCGAGTTACCGGGGATGCGAAATCTAAAATTGCAGTACTAGGCAGAGCATGGCATCCTTTTGCTAAAACCGTATTTGCCTATTCTGATCTTTGTGGTGTCATTAGACCGGAGGGATGGTGGGCTGGGATGAGCAACAATGTTACCAATCCGTAAGTCATCTCATCTCATCTACGTTTTCTTAATTAATTTTAGCATTATATGTATATATATATTATTGTTTGTTTTTCTAGTCATGAGGACCTGCCTACACACTAAGGTTGGCCAAACCCAGTCAATCTCCCTTTTTAATCTATGTGGCAAGAGAGAGTTATTTTTGTTATTATTTAATGTCATGTGTGTTGCAAGAGAGGAGAGAAATTGCTAAATTAGTAAGAGGAGATGGAATGAGAAAGTGGGAGAAAATGCATAGTAAATCTGAGCAGCAACCTTTGTGTACTTTTTTATTTTTTTTATTTCTTATTATATTATTTGGTTATTATATGTATAATATAATATGAAGGTGGAACCACTCTTGAAATTGAGACAATATTGCAGAGATCTAGAACAAATAGTGAAGGATTTGCAAATTTGATGATGTGGGAGTGAGACCCATTTTAGAAAGTGTGCGATTTGCAAAGGATAAGGATAGCCTGAGAAAATGGGGGTGGAGGAATTTTGAGGAATCTTCAATAGTGGAGATTTTGGTATGGTTTTTGAGAAATTTTTGTAGTTGTGATTAGGAAAAAGAGAATGAAGGTGAAAGAAAAAAATAGAAAAGAAAAAATAAAACAAAATATAAAGCTAAAACCCTTATTTACAAGGCCCGCTTGGGCGTGAGAACTGTGCCTCAGGCAGCTTCTTTCTCACATTGGGAGCCCACCTGCAAAAACTCTTCATTTATAGGGCATTCCCTACTCCTCTCTCTCCTCTAATATGTCAAAAAGTTTCTTAAAAACTGTGCAAAAATAACTAATGTGAATGGTCTAAACGTAATTGAGGGTGTACAGAGATAAACCTGATCTAATGAGCCTATGCAGGAACACATTCTTTGGAGAATATAAGAATACAGGGCCAGGATCTAGCATGGCTAAACGTGCCAAGTTCGTTAAGAGGCTGACAGATGCAGAGGCGAAGCATTACCTCACCCTGGGTTTCATACAGGCTTCCAAGTGGTTGCTTCCCCCAATCACCAAAGCTGTGCAAGACAATTCAACCCAAATCCGATCCAAGGTGAAATTAAAACAAAACATCCTGCGAATTCAACCCTAGCTAGTCTTAAAATAAGGTTCGGTTGCGTTTGCTACGTACATATATGAATTAAAAGAAAACAACCTGCGAATTCACCCGGAGTTGTAATTCTTGTTCAAAATAACATGTTTAGTATTTTGGTCAGTCATATCTCAATATATGAATGTTCAAATCGAGTTTTGTTATTGCTAATTTAGATAGTTACAACTTACAACTTTCACGAAAATCATCAAGACTAACTCCAATGTTATGAAAGTGTAAATACTGTCGTCTACCCAGGGCATAACTCCCTCCCAGAGTTGCATATATTGTTGTGTGTTTGGCGATGTGCATGCCCATGCAACGTTGCTTTGTACAGTATTTAAGTATGATTTGAGGCATTTTCGGTTCTAACACCTAGACGAATTCTAGTTGTTTTCTTTCATTTCATTCTAACTTAAATAGCTTTATTGAGTTTCTTTGTCGAAAATGACTAGTGGTTGTTCGTTTATGGTACTCACAAGTTTTGAATCAAGTGTGGGTCAAAATTGCCATCATTCTTGCGACATACTACACAATAATTAAGAATATATGATACGACTCTAGATAGAACCGTAACAGATGGAAGCCTTTCGAACAGGTTTCTCACTCCTAACCGTATTCGAGACACGGAAAACTCCAAATTCACACTTCGAGTGTGTGAGAGCTCCAAGAACATCAAGAATAGCTAAAATAATAGAATTAGTGAATAACAATATATTTCTCTGGTCCTTAATCTTCATATACAATGGACCTATCTATTTATACTAGTTTAATTACTAAAACCTATAATGATTAACCTACTAAAATTATATTAACTATACAAGGTAATCATATAGTATTATGATCTATATAATAATTTCCCTATGTTAATTTAGGCACACTATTAACTACTCTCCCACGCACTAATTAAGCTGTAACATCCCAATTATCCTATTAATTTTAGAAACATAATTAATTCTCCCTAATTAAGCTACATAATTACAATTAATTACCAAATAATGACCGTATCAATGTACTTTTGCAGTTTTGCGGTTAGTTGTAATATTTTACCACTCCCTCATTCCTAGTCCAGATCGAAGAAATCAAACCACAGAGAGTTTTGGGCACCCGTCTTCTACTCCTGTTCTGATCTTCTTACCTGAACTTACTCACTTTCTTGCCTAAACGTATTATAAAACCCTGATCCACCACAACTTCACAACATCGCAAGACATTTGCAAAAAAAAACATCTTCATTTCCAAAAACAACACAAAACCAAAAAAACCCCAAAAAAAGCAAAAAACACAAAACAACATCACAAAAAAATACCAAGATTCAAAAAAAAAAAAAAAAAAAATACTTGTGAGTAATTGCATGGAGATAGTCACAGTACTCAATGTTGTTATTCTTTGTGTTCTGGTGTTTTGTCCCAGCGGAGTTATTCCTGGTACGGTTCCTATTCCTGCACAAAAGTCTCAGGTAGAGAGCTGGTTCAAAGCCAACGTTAAACCCCTTCCAGGCAGAGAGGGTGTGGACCCCGCCCTCGTGAAGGCCGAGGCCGCCCCGGTGTACCTTAAGGTCGGAAATGGAGGTCAGTTCAAAACCATCCAGGCAGCCATTAATAGCATTCCTGCTAGGAACACAAAACGGCACATTATTTTCATATCCGGTGGGTTTTATCACGAGAGGGTCAAGATTGACTATAATAAGCCTTTTGTCACCCTTTTCGGAGATCCTAAGAATAGGCCAACTTTAGTTGCCGCTGCCACGGCTGCTCAGCTTGGTACCATATACAGTGCCACTTTGTACGTTTTGTCGGATTACTTCTCAGCCGTTAATATTGACGTCAGGGTAAGTGCAGATACTTGGTGTAATCCCAATTTATACTCTCAATTTGTATTCCTTCTCACATGCTTTTGACTTAAATACTTTTCTATGAGCCCACATAATGAAAATAACCAATCTCTGTTTGATATCTCAGGAATTATAAGTAAGGAAGTAGAATTTGGGAGTATGTATAGTAATTGTTTTCTGTTATGTTATACGTACAGAATTCGGCTCCCAGGCCCACTGGCAAAAAGGATCAGCAAGCTGTGGCTATGACCATAACAGGTGACAAGGCTTCCTTCTACAGCTGTAGATTTTATGGATTCCAAGACACCCTTTGTGATCATAACAACAGACATTTCTACAAGGATTGCTACGTTGAAGGCACTGTAGATTTCGTGTTTGGCGATGCCAAGAGCATCTTTTTGGTAAACCCTTAAACCAATCAGCCCTTCAGTTATCAGTTATTAGCTATCAGCTAATTAATTGTGTTGCAGAATACACAATTGCGTGTGATCCCAGGCGACCAAATGGCGATGGTGTCGGCACACGGTAGAAATACTGCAAAAGAGGACACAGGATTCTCTTTCGTACATTGCCAAGTTACCGGGAGTTCCAAGATTGCAGTACTAGGCAGAGGATGGTTTCCTTATTCTAAGACCATATATGCCTACACCTATATAGGCAATGCCATCAAACCCGAGGGATGGATGGGGATGCGCGCCAATCCCAAGGATGGAGGGTAAGTTTTCCTTATAATATATAAACATAAATGTGCAATCAAACAACCTGTGCTATTAGACTATGGTTCACGTGTTGTTGCATGCAGAACATGTTACTTCGGAGAATATAACAATACAGGGCCGGGGGCAAAAATGGATGGTCGACCAAAATTTGTTAAGAGGCTGACAGGTGCAGAAGTAAAGCCTTACATCACCCTGGATTACATACAGGCTTCCAAGTGGTTGCTTCCCCCAATCATCAAAGCTGTTCAATGAGCTGAGGAGCAATATATATATAATTATTATTCAGGTGAAAATAAAAGGAAATTAAAACATTTTTTCTGCGGAAAGCCTAAAGTCTTGTATAGTTGCGTTGGGTACACACTTTACGATCGCAATGCATATATAAAGACGCCGGTAATAATGTGTTGCCATTGCAGCACCGATTCCGATCTGCAGCCCCGGTCGTCAACTTTTTTATTATTATACTGTATGCCGCATTTTGGCCGAATAAACAATATATATATAAATTCTCTTACAAATTTTTTATTGTTTTTAGCTTCTCATCGCGAAATTGGATAATTTGAACAAAAAAAAATGATAATTTGGAAAACAATTGATAAAGTGACATTATATTATATATATATATATAATTCTAACATCAACAAATAGCTATACAATGTGAATATTTAATAGTGCATGAAACCAACAAGAAATTAGAAATTGCTACAAAGCAATTTCAATAACATTCTTTAATTTGAATTATTGGGTGAAGATCAGAGGACTAGAATGAAGTGCAAAGATAAACAATTTCTCAATTATGGGAAGCATAAGGCCGAAGGCGGCGGCGCGTGGCTTTCTCTTAACCGTAGTATCATCACCTGACCGGAACCTTAATCCAGCCATTGGCAAAAGCAATGGCCAAGATCACAAATGGTGTTGACATCCCAAATATGATGATATAGGGGAGCGGCGTTTTCATGGGATTCTCTCCTTCCCGTTCTCCTGCTGTTTGCCAATACCTTCCAAATCATGCCCATAATGAAACCAATTGTAGTTAGATTTCGATTCAAAAAAGGTTCAAATTACATATAAACATTAATGTGCAGACATTCAAATGTATATATAAAATATATGGATTTTTTTTGGGGTCACTAAGGAAACTCACAACATGCAACCGGGTAAACTTTGTTTTGTATTCCTAACTGACAAAGGAATACAGGTAAACCATTCTAAGTTGTTTATAGTTAATCGATTCAAACTATCGACTCAAACCAAGAAGCTCAATTAGCGTTCTTAATTTGAGGTGATCAACTATGACAGCCTAATCTGGTTTACTCTTATGGTTCCTTACCAAAATCTTAAAAAGGAATTGAAGATAAGATTTGAGTGGTTGAGAATGAACTTACTGCTCTGGCTCCTCTTCTTTGGTGATGAACTTCTTTTTACCTCCTTTCTTGACTTCACCTCCTGCTTCTCCTCCTCCTCCTCCCCCTAAAATCACCACAACTCATCTTCTCAGATTCAAATGGATCCTCAACCACAAATGTCCAGACAACATTGCCATTGACTCTACCTTCCGATTGCAGCCATATATATTTACAAATGTACCTATGTTGCTGGATTTCATATCATTACAGTGCTAGCTCTAGTGCTTCTGGTTTATGATTGCAAATTTCAAATTCGTTTAATCTTCGTATAATCTAAACAGTACAATTAAGTAAATATTTATTATGCAAATAAAGAGAGGTAGACTGAATTGAAGCTACTACACTAACCAAGATTTGCAGAAACTCTGAAGTGGATTGCCCTTCTTCTTCCTGAGCAAGGTGGAGAAGAATGAGAGAAAAGCTTGGTGGTTGGGAAAGAAGGAGAGTAATGCTTGGTTAAAAGAGTAGAGTCTATGGAGAGAGCAGAAGAAGAAACAACAATCACTTTGGCAGCCATTTCTCAGGATTAGAAGATGGATGGTTGTCGGTTTTGCAGAAGAATGGAAATGGGTTGGTTATCCTGTCTGTGTGGTCAAAAATGTGCTCCAACTAATATCTCTTTTGTCTTTCTTCAAAGTCAGACTTAACATAGCACAGTCAATTTATACCAAAAATTTGAAATATTTTCTTTGAGAAAAATTGCATTTTTGATATTCCAGTTAACCGAGAGACTAAAATTCACTTCGTGACGCATATAACTCAAAGGTATAACTAAAACACCTGCCTTGGATGTACACTCTCCATTTGATATGTCAAGGTCTCCCTAACAAAAAGCAAGAGATCCGAGATAATTGAGGATTCCCTCCGCATCAAAAAAGAACAAGACTTTAAGATGGGATAATTCTAACAAAAATGATAAAAGATCAACACTTACCACTACAAGATCAATTGAGGTTTCTCTCGGCATCCAAAAAGAACAAGACTTTAAGATGGGGTAACTCAAACAAAAATGATAAAAGATCCACACTTACCACTACAAAATCAATTGAGGTTTCCCTCGGCATCCTAGAAAAAACAAGATTTTAAGGTAAAATTTAAAAACAAGAATAAATAACTGATCAAGCTAATATGTTATTTAGCAAGAGAGAGGACGGTCAAGACTAAGTACAAATACCCAAAAAAAAAAAATCTATGACCATCACTCTATCCTATCCTAGAAAAAAAAATGTATGTATCATCTCCACATGCATAGGCAATATTATTCATGTGTTTTTGATGTGGTGTGAGCATGAAGTCTGCAATTTATCCTTTGGTGATGGGGGGAAGCAACCACTTAGACGCCTCAATATAGCTAAGACAGAGATAAGGCTTCGCCTCCGCATCAGTCAACATATGCACAAACTTAGGCCGAGATTTAGCGTCCGCTCCTTTCCCCGTATTCTTATACTCCGCAAAGTAACACCCCCCACCCTCATTCGTATTCGCGTGCAACCCCAACCACCCCTCCGGTTTTATCGCATCACTAACTTCATTATACAAAAACACCGTCTTAGAATAATCAAACCACCCCCTCCCCAGCACCGCCACTTTATCCGTCCCCGTGACTTTACAGTGCACGAACGCGAACCCCGTGTCCTCCTTCTCCGATTTCCGCCCGTGCGCGGAAATCATGGCCATTCGGTTACCGTCGATGACGTGGAGCTCGGTGTTGAGGAACATCGTTTTGGCGTCGCCGAACACGAAATCGACGGTGCCTTCGATGTAGCAGTCCTTGTAGAAGTGCTTGTTGTGGTTGTCGCATAAGGTGTCTTGGAAGCCGAAGAATTTGCAGTTGTAGAATGAGGCTTTGTCGCCTCCCACGGTGAGAGCCACGGCCTGTTCTTTCTCCTTCTTGCCGGAGGGGCGCGGGGCGGAGTTCACGAAGTTTATGTTCACGGCGGAGAAGTAATCGGCCTCCACTTGGACCGTCGCGCTGTAAACGGTGCCGTATTTGTCGGCTGTGCCGTCGAAGATTATGTTCGGGCGGTCCTTTGGATCGGCGAAGAAGGTAATGAAATGCTGCGTGTACTCGATTTTTACCTTCTCCGTGTAATTCCCGCCGGCGATTGTGATGATTTGGCGTTTGGTGTTCTTAGTGGGGATGGATTTGATGGCTTCTGTGATGGTTTTGAATTTCCCGCCTTTTCCGACCGTTAAATGCTGCGCCTCCGCCTCCGCCTTGATCAGGGCGGGGTCGAGCCCTTTCCGGCTAGAAAGGGGCTGAACGTTCTCGGTGAACCAGCTGTCGATCTTAGCTTTTTCGGCCGGAACCGGCACGGTGTCGTCTGAGAGAACACTGCAGGGACAAACACACAGCAGAAGCAGCAGCCGAACAATCACACGATTTTGCGTTAATGTCCCCATGATTGATTTTTTTTTTTTTGGATTTTTTTTGTTTTTTAATTTTTTTGGTTTTTTTTTTTTTGTTGTTGTTAGTTTATTGGAATAAGGGAAGATGTTTCTGTAAATGTGAAGATGTACTATAGTTGTTTCTGTGAACTCTCTTTAAGCTTTTATATTCTGGGCTAGAAAACAAAGCACCATAAAATAGCAAAGAAGAGGAGTAGGAGAAGGGTGGGAGTTGTGGCTCTGATCTATTAATATGTTGATTTAGTCAAGGCATGCAGTTACTAAGGAATGGATTACCATTAGAACTTGGTGGTAGTCTGGTAGAGAATAAGTTTTTGTAGTCTGCAATATATATCTTAGACATATTATAATATAATTAATAAATAATTAATTAATTAGCATATTTAATTTAGTCAAAATATGATTAGAGAGACTAAAGTATATTTAATTTGTATTTAACTCAACAAAACAAATAAACTTTTCATATATCATCATCAAATTTTATTATATGTTTCATAACATTAATAAATACTTGTATATTTTATATTTATAATATAATTTTTTTTAACAATAGACTACCGGGGCAATTTGGTATTTCGAACAGCAACAAGATGTTGTTGTTCGCAACCCCAAATTGGTTATGTGAGCAACAACTCTTTCATGTTGTTTGCGGTAGTATTTTCAATTCAGACTTTTTTTTTTTTATATTAATCATATTATTATATTTTTGTTAATATAATTTTTTGTTTTCAATATTGTTACGACTTTTTATATAAAATAGTTTTTGTTGTAGGTGATTATTAATATGTATAAAAAGTGATTGATATATAATATCTCACCTTACTATAGATAAAAATAATGAAGTTGAGAATGTTGAGGTAGAGGAAGAAATATATATATATATATATATATATATATATATATATATATATATATATATATATATATATATATTATATATAATATGAGAGTTTTATGAAAATTTTTATAATTTATAAAATATTCTTATAAGAAAATTATAAATATAAATGATAAGAATTAAAGTCATTGACCAAAGATTGTATAAATGTATTTAATATTTCAATTTAGAATTTTAATGACTTGTATAGATTTAAAAAAAAAAAAAGTTCATAAAAATTAATAAAAGTATATGAATGTTTTTAATATAAACTTTTGTAAACTTTGTAGAAGTTTACAAATATTTAGAAAAATTTAGAAAAATTCTATAAAAGTCACAAAAATTTATTAAAATTTATCATTTAGTCAAGGCAGAATGCACTGTACTATTATTAAAGTATGCCTGTAGAGAATAAGTGATTATAATTTACAACACATCTTAGAAAAACTTATTTTAATAATTAATAATAAGTAACATTACATCCTAACAATTTGCTGATTGGATTATTAGTTATTATAGTTAGTCAAAATATAATTGCAGAGACTAATTCATTCCCTATCTATAGTCTATAGTTTTATATAATAAATTGATGCTTTTTTAAAACACTTTTGCTTATTACAAAAAGAGTAGCATATATGGGGTGTGGAATTATGGGTGGGGGAGTGGGGTGGGGGTGTGTGTGTGTTATATATCGATCATATAATGCTATAATTAGGTTTGGATTATTATATGAAATGAAAAGTCACCATGTAATAATCATAATAATAAGATTAATAATAACAACAACAACAACAACAATAATAGTAATAGTAATATATAAACTAAAAAAAAAAAGAGGTGAAAATAGCAACGGTCGATTTCCGTCGTTAAACAGGTAAAATCCGTCGCTAAACAGTTTAGCAATGGATTTTGTCCGTTGTTAAAATGAGCGTTGCTAGATTTTAGTGACGGAAACTGCTGTCGCTAAAGAAAAAATACCTGTCGTTATATTTCTCTAGACGACGATTTTGACGTTGAATTTTGTGAGGGAATAACGACGAAAATTTAGCGACGGATATTCCACAAACTATACGTCGCTAGACTCCTAACCACAATGCTCTGGTGACGAACTTTATAAGGAAATAGCGATAGATTTTACCGTCGCTAGATATAGCGTTGGAAATTTCCATCGCTACATGTAGGGATGGAAATTGTCGTTGCTAATTTATTTTTATTATTTGAATTTGATGTCATTTAGCTACAATTTAGTGACGGAAATATCTGTCGCTAAATTTAACTAAGGATTTTTCCATCGATATTTCGTTGTCATTCTTTATTTTATTAGATACTTAGCTATGGATTCACTACAATATTTGTCCGTCGCCAAATTTTAAATTTTTTTTTAAAAAAATAATTTTTTATTTTCATGTTTAGCGACGGATAAGAGGATCTGACGCTATATAGCGACGGATTTCAAACTCCATCGCTACATTCTTTTTAAAATCCCACTTCCGTATTAAAAAAGTTAAAATAAACCCGCTTGATAACAGTAGCGACGGATTTGAGGATCCGTCACTACATTACATATACAATAAATTTCGCGTTTTAACGTAGCGACGGATATGAGAATCCGTCGCTATCTAGCGACGGGCACTAACATCCGTCGCTACATAGTAAATAAATTAAATTCCGTTAGAAAACGCAGCAATTGATTTGAAGGTCCGTCGCTAAATTGTAAACACAAAATAAATCCGCTTGGAAATATGACCCTTTTTCATATCCGTCTAATCTGTATCAATTAAAATTATCAAATCAGTCTGCGAAAAATCCGTCGCTAATCCATTGCAAATTTGTCTCAAATTTTTGCGTGAAAATTTACCGCTAATATTAGCTATGTATTTAATGACAAAACTATTTCGTCGCAAGTTCGTCAGTAACGGTCTATTTAACAAAAATAAAAATAAAAATAAATGTCATTAAGTTGTCGCTATTCTGTCGTTAAATTAGTAACGGAAGTGCGATATTTTCGCACTTTTTTGTAGTGATATAGGTGACAATTCCATATAAGACTTGGTAATCACAAAGGCTCGAAGTTGTGGTTTGATCATTTTAGTTTGAGTTAGTCCGCTTATGTGGATTTACCACTTTACCCCATCCGCACATCCTATGGAAAATAATATGGAGTAATAAGGATAATATTTAAAATATTAATTATTAAGAGTTTAAAATTATTGTGCTATTAAAAAAATATTAATATTGGAAACTAAAACTAATAATTGAATTAATATTTAAAAAATAGAATTTTTCTTAACATAGATGTTTGTATTTTTAAAAATAATAAAATTGAATTTAATATATAGTATTACAAATAAATGGAGTAAAGTACATAAATATATAAATAAAAAAAATCCTATCTATTCTCAACTACAAGGTAAACACATTTTGGTACATAGATGTTTATGCTAAATCCTTTGTAGTTTGATGGTATTATTGTTATTAGCTATTAGATAAGTTAACCCGATAATCTCTACTCTCTAGTATTGTTAGATTGGAGATAAATTACTTATTTGTAAATTCAGCTCTTGCTTGATCAATAAATGTATTTATTGATTAAAGTTTTATTTTTCTTTTAAAAATGTATATATTTTTATTAAAGGTCAAACACAACACATGCATAAAAGTTCCAATTCCTTAATTGGACAACCATTACTATATGTACATTCAGCCATAATTGAGAATAATGAATAGCATGAAAAAGATGAGAATAGGTGAAAAATTAAAGAATTAATTAGAGTTCTTTCCTTTTATATTTCCCCAACAAATAAAAACATATCAAAAAACTAAACTTAGCTCACATCTAAAAATTGAAAGAAAATTGTAGACCATCCCCTTATTTAATTTCCTACAAAATAGAACTAACCATTAAAAAAAAATCCTCTTCTGTTTCCATCATCTATCTATATATTATTCCCGGTACTGTCTATGTATTGCGACGGTAATAAAGCAGCAAAATATATAAATGCGATTAAGCATTTATATATAAGATGGAAGGGAGTTTAGACTTTGACAGGGGGAAGCAACCATTTGGAAGCATCTATGAAGCCCAGGGTGATGAATGGCTTTGCTTCTTGTTCCGTCATCTTCTTCACGAAATTGGGGCGCCCCTCCAGTTTAGCTCCCGGTCCGCTGTTCTTATATTCCCCAAAATATGTGCTTCTGCATTTATAACATCAAAAATATATAAACATAAATGTGCAATCCAACTATCAGTTTAAACTTTTATTAAGATACTTACCCTCCATAGTGGGTTTTGCCGGGGACGCCATGCCATCCCTCGGGCTTAATGGCATCACTGATATCAGTATAGGCAAATACGACCCTGGAAAAGGCCATCCATCCTCGGCCTAGTAAAGCCCCTTCCCCAACCCCTGTGACCTTGCAATGCGCGAAAGAGTAGCCTGTCTCCTCTGCGTTTGTGTGCCGTGCTTGTGCTGTGATCACCGCCATATTATCCCCTTCAATCACGTGCAATTCCGTTTCCACATACAGAGTCTTCCCGTTCCCGAAGATGAAATCCACGGTCCCTTCAATATAGCTATCCATGAAGAAATGCCTACCCTTGTCATCACAAAACGTGTCCTGGAACCCGTGCAGTCTCACGCTGTAGAACGCCGCCATGTCGCCGCTCTGCGTCAGCGCCACGGCTTGAGCTCCTTTCCTCACCCCGTCCGGCCTGGGAGCCGAATTGATGATGTTGACGTTAATAGCCGTGAAGTAATCGGCCTCGACGATGACCGTGGCGCTGTAAACGGTGCCGTCTTTAGCAGCCGTGCTGCCAAAAATGATACACGGCCTATCCTTATCATCGCCGTGCAAGGTAATAAAGGGCTTCTCCCTCACGATCTTCAACCTCTCCGTGTAATTCCCGGGGCCTATTTCAATAATGACTCTCTGTGTGTTTCCGTTAGGAACGCTGTTTATGGCTTCATTAATGGTCTTGAAATCCCCCTTTCCGTCCTTAGACACCTTAATATGCTTGGGGTTAGCCTCCGCCTTAGCCAGATCAGGGTCGAGGTTCTTTCTAGTTGAAGGGGGCTGGATATTGGAGTGGAACCAACTGTTCACTTCGTCCTTATTAGCTGGAATAGGAATTGTGTCGTCTGACACAACGCCCGGGCAGATGGAATGCATCAGCACGAAAACCATCACAAGCTGCTTTACCCTCATTGTTTCCATCTTTTTTGTAGCCATTATTTTTTTTTTTTTTGGTTGTTGTGTGAACATCCTTCCAATTCCTTATATAGTTTAGGGAATTGAAATTGTGTGATAGTGCTTTGGTGTAGGCAACTTATGGCTGTCTTACATAATGTTGTTACTGATGAATGGCATTACAGAGATGAACATCCAATTTTTTTGGTCTAATTACTTAGACCACAAATCGCAGGTTGAGTAATAATTAAGGTCTGATTAATGTTCTAATATAAATTTATTACAAAATTTTTTTTATATAAGATATTAATTATTTCAATGGAGATAATAATTGTTATTTATATTTAAATGAAGTTATAAATTACAATTTGTAATAGTTAAAAAGATTGTAGAGATTTATTTTACCATATATAAATATTCTTTCCTCGTTCTTTGTAATGTGATTAGTCCATATAGGACTTAATTTTCTTACCTTTATTTTCTTTGTTACCATTAGAGTAGCTAGTATATATATGCTTAGGTTTCTTTATTCTTAGACACAATCAATATACAATATTTTTTCATTCTCCAACAGAGAAAATAAAAGTTGAGAGTAGAATTTGAAAGTACACGTAATACTTTTATAAAATTTATACAAATTGAGAGAGGTGAACTTCCATTTTCTACTTTCATCCTCTACTCCTTCTCACAAGTCTTTGATGTAGACACTTTTCATGTGACCCACGTAATAAAAATAGTATATCTTCTTTTTTTTTTGAAGGAAAAAATAGTATATCCTTAATTGTCACATTATAAAATAAAAATGATAAAGTATAATTTGGGAGATCATATAGTATAACTGGGATTACATAATCATTTCCTATAGAAGTATGAGTTTGGCAGAATCCATGTGACTCCAACTATGCACCCTCATCTTCCCCGAAAAATCTGTAATGCACCAATGACCAAACTAAGCTGCTTAATATTAGCCACCAAAATCTTTCCACTTTGGTTCAGTACCCTGTACTCAGTAGGGCAATCCAAAAGGCTGGTCTCTATCAAAAATTGTACTTTCATTTGGAAAAAAAAAAAAGGCATTAACCAACCCAAAAACTTGCAAGTCTATAGGCGTTGATGGAATGAAATTGGAAATCCTCTAATATATTTTGGCCCCCATCATCAACTCTAAATTATTCCAACATTCTAAACCATTCTAGAACTTTTTATTTATCATATAAAACTATAAAGTGGACATTAGATGTAATTTCAAAGAAAAAAAAATTGCTCTCATTTCAAGATTGAAAAATATTATTATTATTATTCTTAACACCTTTTTTGTCAAGCTTGTCGCCGCATGCGATTTTCTTAATGCATTTGTACCTTTTATGTGTGTAGTTTATGAATTATTGGAGAAGAATGTGCTTTATCCGGTACATACTTTCAAGATATTATATGCATATTTTTCTTATTACTCAAATTTATTAATTTTTTTTCATAAAACTAAGAATTTTTTAATATTAATTTAGCTGAATTAAATAGACCGACGTTATAAAAAGAATTATAGTATCATTAACAAAAATAGCATGACTTATAATTTTCTTTTTTAATATTATTGACTCTGTTGTAATGTAATATTTCCTCATAACTATTTTTTAACATACTGTGCGTAAGTCACTGGACAACAAGTTGATTCAATAATTATAATTTTGTTAAGTATGTGAAAGCAGCACCGGCGCCGTCGTATTATTTTTGGGAATCAGTGACTAACAGATCAGAGCTGAAAAGATGTTGGCGCATAATTTGCAGAATCCGATCGATCTCATGATTATTATCTTTCAAACCTAAATTGCAAACACTGATTATAGTTGTTTTGTACTCTAGTACGGATTAGTTGACAGTTGACGTCGAAAATAGAAACAAATATATATAAAGAGAATAAACGCACACGATCCCAGTTGGACCACTGCGCCAAACTCCATGGAAATTGAAAAGGATTCAACAATTCTGGCACCTTCGTTCACATGGCGAGCTCTGAAACTCCGAAACTGATAGCCTTCCACTCCGACAACGTAGTAAATTCAGCGGTTAGTTCACCACGCGCCGCTCTCTCCTTGAGCTGTATCCTGTATGCAATCTATCCGTAGCAGTAGTTCTTTCGTCTTGTGGGATTAATTTAAGGATAAAGATAAAATTCGACTTAGGTATTCTTAAATATGCTTCCTGGAATTCTATATTGGCTTGTATGAATGTGAATTTTGTTAGTACTGAGAATAGCGGCTTGTGGTTCCTCTTGTCCAGGTTAAACTAGTTCGAATTTCTGGAGTTACAAATGATTTGTGGAGGAAATTAACGAAGAGGAATTGAAGAATTGTGTTGGGGAATCCATTTTCACCGACGCTTCTCTCCACTTTGGCGGGCTATTGAGTAAAAAGTGGAATCTCTGCCAGCTTTCATGGTTCCTAATCCAGAAGGGCTTTGCTTTTGCTTGGAATATCTACAAATTGATGTGGGTATCAGTTATTCTGCTTTTCACCCTTTATGTTGTTGTCCTGAATTGAGATATTCTAACTGATAAAAAGAAACTGAATTTTATCTTTAACCATGCCTGTATTGTGGAATAGGATGATTGGGTGGTGGCTATTGCCTCCTTTCCACTTTTGTCCTCAAGTTTCCATGAACTTGTTTGACATTATTTGATTAAATATCTTGCTATTGGTTTGTTCTCATTTACAATTTGGAAATTGAAGCTTGATTGGGGTTTTACGTAAACATATTGGTTAATCCTCTCTAATAAAGAGGATATTCATATAAGCTGTTGTCCATTTAGTTTCACATCAACCTTTCAATGAGTGGTATCTGATTAAATTCCATGCTCAAAGGATTGTGTCTTTTTTTGTATTAGGTTCCTGCTATATGGGCTGGGATCAACTGAGGAATTAATTGGAGTGAAAAAACACAAGTTCAAGAAATCAAAGGGAAAGAGTCTTGGAAAATGTCATCTAGATCGGGTACAATCAGGACAAATTGCTCCATGAGCAGCTCTGCTCGGTCGAGGCATGATGCTCGCGTTGTTGCTCAGACATCTATTGATGCTAAGCTCCATGTGGAGTTTGAGGAGTCTGAAGAACAGTTTGATTATTCTACCTCTGTTAATTTGTCCAATTCAACTAGCAATATCCCCTCTTCAACTGTGTCTGCTTATCTCCAGAAGATGCAAAGAGGAAGTCTTATACAACCATTTGGCTGCTTGATAGCCATTGATGAGCATAACTTTTCTGTCCTTGGATTTAGTGAAAATGCACCAGAAATGCTGGATTTGGCACCACATGCAGTTCCAAGCATTGAACAGCAGGAAGCTCTGACTATTGGCACCAATGTTAGGACACTGTTTCGGTCAACTGGTGCTGCTGCACTTGAAAAAGCAGCAAGTTTTGAGGAAGTTAGTTTGATTAATCCTATTCTGGTTCACTGCAAAAATTCGGGTAAGCCTTTTTATGCAATTTTACACCGAATTGATGTTGGATTAGTTATAGATTTGGAGCCTGTCAATCCAGCAGATGTTCCAGTGACAGCTGCTGGAGCATTGAAATCATATAAACTAGCAGCTAAAGCCATTTCGAAGTTGCAATCACTGCCAAGTGGAGATATATCATTGTTGTGTGATGTGTTAGTTAGAGAAGTAAGGGATTTGACAGGTTACGACCGAGTTATGGTTTATAAATTCCATGAGGATGAGCATGGGGAAGTTGTTGCAGAATGCCGCAAGCCTGATCTTGAACCTTATCTTGGCTTGCATTACCCTGCTACTGATATACCACAAGCTTCAAGATTTCTTTTCATGAAAAACAAGGTCAGAATGATATGTGATTGCTTAGCTCCATCGGTAAAAGTAATCCAAGACAAGACATTGGCTCAACCATTAAGCCTTTGTGGATCCACATTAAGAGCTCCCCATGGATGTCATGCACAATACATGGCCAATATGGGGTCCATTGCATCTTTGGCAATGTCTGTGACAATCAATGAGGATGATGATGAGATGGATAGTGATCAACAAAAAGGAAGAAAACTCTGGGGATTGGTGGTTTGCCATCATTCAAGCCCAAGGTTTGTTCCATTCCCCTTGAGGTATGCATGTGAATTCTTGGTCCAAGTTTTCAGCGTTCAGATCAATAAGGAAGTGGAGTTGGCAGCTCAACGTCTAGAAAAGCATATATTGCGAACCCAGACTGTACTCTGTGACATGCTTCTCAGAGAATCTCCTGTGGGTATTGTCACCAAGTCTCCTAATATTATGGACCTTGTCAGATGTGATGGAGCTGCACTTTACTATAGGAACAAATTTTGGTTGCTTGGTGCAACGCCAACAGAGCCCCAAATTAGAGATATAGCACAATGGCTTCTTGATTCTCATAGTAGTAGTACAGGGTTAAGCACTGATAGCCTCATGGAAGCTGGCTACCCAAATGCTTCTGTTCTTGGTGATTCAGTCTGTGGAATGGCTGCTGTCAAAATAACTTCAAAAGATTTTCTCTTCTGGTTTCGATCCCACACAGCAAAAGCGATTAAGTGGGGTGGTGAAAAACATGATCCTGGAGACAAGGATGACGGGAGAAAGATGCATCCAAGATCATCTTTCAAGGCTTTCCTGGAGGTGGTTAAGAGGAGTCTGCCTTGGGAAGATGTGGAGATGGATGCAATTCATTCCTTGCAGCTGATACTGAGAGGCTCTTTGCAAGACGAGGTTGTTGATAATTCTAAAATGATTGTGAATGTACCTGCTGTAGACACCAGTATACAGAGGGTTGATGAACTTCGAATTGTGACAAATGAAATGGTTCGCCTTATTGAGACAGCATCTATACCCATTTTGGCTGTTGACACTTCTGGCTGTATCAATGGGTGGAACATTAAAGTGGCTGAGCTAACCGGATTGGTTGTACAAGAAGCTATAGGTGCGCCCTTAGTTGATTTGGTTGTCAGTGAAGCTGTCAGCACCATTAAAAATGTGCTCTCCCTCGCTTTGCAAGGTTATATTCTATCTTCTTGCTCCTTAATTGCATGTTTAAAAATTCTGTACAGAAGATATGTAAGCTGCAGCTGTAAACCTTTGTACCTTTGTCAGGATAAAATATTAGTTACACATGCTCCAAATTAAAATAAGGGAGAGAGAAACTAAATTAAAAGGCCGGTTAGAGGCATTACGGTCACTTTTAGGCTTTCCATTTTTCTTAACCAAACCCATGTTATTTTAACATTGTAAATTTGTAACTTTCAGTTTCTTTGTCAATTTTGATGGACACATCACACGTCGCAAGGGATCTTGGGGGTGGGACATGATAGGAAATACTTTTTTTCTTTCAAACATCATGCTTTTACTGTCTCAGATATCTCAAGTTCTTGAATTTTGAAATAATCTGTTTATATGCTTCACAGTACTGACATTATCACTCTCATCAGCAGCTTGATATATAGTTTCTTTGAAAAAGTTGTATGGGTTATATTTTACATGAAATGTATCTATACTACAAACTGATCTACGATGTTGAATGTCAGGCAAAGAGGAGAAAAATGTTGAAATCAAACTTAAAAAGTTTGGTTCTCAAGAAAACAATGATCCTGTTATTCTGGTAGCTAATGCCTGTTCAAGTCGGGACGTAAAAGGAAATATTATTGGAGTTTGCTTTGTAGGACAAGATGTTACAGGACAAAAGTTGATTACGGACAAATATAACCGTATTCAAGGTGATTATGTTGGAATTTTGCGCAGCCCTTCCGCATTGATTCCTCCAATCTTTTTGATGGATGAGCATGGTAGATGCTTGGAATGGAATGATGCAATGCAAAAGTTGACTGGTCTGAAGAGGGCAGAGGCCATTGATCAAATGATTCTCGGTGAGGTCTTTACGGTTAGTAGCTTTGGTTGCAAGGTCAAAGATAGTGACACATTAACCAAACTCAGGATATTACTGAATGGAGTAATTGCAGGACAGGATGCAGAGGATTTGTTATTTGGTTTTTTTGATAAGCAGAATAAATATGTTGAAGCATTAATATCAGCAAATAAAAGAACTGATGTAGTGGGGCGGATCACTGGGGTCCTGTGCTTTTTACACGTTCCTAGTCCAGAACTTCAGTACGCAATACATGTACAAAAACTATCTGAACAAGCAGCTGCAAATAGCCTTAAAAAGTTGGCTTATGTTCGTCGAGAAGTTAGAAACCCGTTAAATGGTATAAAGTGCATTCAGAATCTGATGAAATCTTCTGACCTAAGTAAGGATCAGATGCAGCTTCTGAAGACCAGTACAATGTGCCAAGAACAGCTGGCTAAGATCATTGATGATACCGATATTGAAAGTATTGAAGAAAGGTATGATAATCTAACTTGCACCATTTTATTTGTGGTTGGAAGATCTGTTAATATACGTGTTACAGACTCATGACCATTGTTCTATTCATCTCTGTGATTTCCAGGGGCATTTACTTGATAACATACATGCAAATAAGATGATGTGGCTCTACTATGTGCCTCTCTTAAAAGAAACGCTATGCCAATAGGCCGGGTGTTTTTCTATGTGTTTATTTGCCTTTTCATATCTTTATCTCTCTATTCTTCTTCTCCTCCTTCTTTTGGGTGGGGAGGGGAGGGGAGCGGGGGGGGGGGGGGGTTTTT